>NC_056733.1:1430030550-1430050550 GCF_019279795.1 Protopterus annectens | reverse complement strand
AACGGGAGAACCCCTTCCTGTGAGGCAACAACACTACCGCTGCACCACCGCATAGTGAATATAGTAAGCAGCTGAAATAAATATTTTAGGAAAAATTTTGCAATGTGAAGTATGTGTTGAAATACTTTACAAAGGATATTGCTGAAGTTGAATATAGGCAAGTAGTAAGTCTTGCAAAGTTGTGTTGCATTCTCAAATAGTAAAAAAGGAACATTACTGCAGTTCAAATGAATAAATAAGACCAATGCACTGAGAAACATTGTGGTTTCAATTTACATACAACTTTGTGAAAGCTGGTGGGAATCCCTCAAATGTAAAAAGTTGCTGGTAATATATCCAAAGAGTGGAAAAGTAGTGTACTTACAAATAGTGAATCAGTAACTAATATACAGAGTGTTGGGAAGCTTTGTGGTAACACAGGATCTGTTTTCAGAAACAATGGTGTAGTAGGGGGAAAGTTGTTGCAATGTCTTTGTGAATAAATAAGTCAGGAAATTCCGAAATCTGTGCACTGGAAATTGGTGACTACTTTGTATGTCTTAAACTGTAGCTGAGGCTCTAAGTGCTAATGAGGCCAGAGGTTCAATGGTATGTTGCTTCTGAAACAGTTCAGAAATCATGACGCCCTGATATAAACTCAGTGTTTTTTGCATTGTGCTGATTACCCTGTGGCTAACAAGGAAAGTCTAATGGGGGAAGTCTATGGCATTTCAATAAAGTGTGTGTGGAAAGAAGGAAAACAAACAGATGGGAACCATTGCAGTGAAAGAAGAATTTATGAAATAAGTTGTTGAGTGCAAAGCTAATACCTTTATAGTGTGCTGAGTGGAATCTTTACAAACTGTTAAAGGCACTTCAGCGTATGCTATGGTGCGGCAGTAAAACAAAAAATACTGCTTATATGAAACTGATATTTTTGCTTTGTTGAAGTATACTGTATTTGAATCAAATAAAAAGTACTGTCTGCTATCACTTCTCTGAAGAGAATGGTATTGCTGCTGAAATATGTGGTTTGATAGAAGCTGTATTCAACTAAGAGGTGTGTGTGTGTGTGTGTGTGTGTGTGTGTGTGTGTGTGTGTGTGTGTGTGTGTGTGTGTGTGTGTGTGTGTGTGTGTGTGTCTGTATGTCTAAGTCAAATTTGTTTGGAAGTAAAGGTAACACAAACAAATGTGTAGTGGGAAGAAAGAATTTTACATTTCTTTGTTATAGTAAGTGCTACATGAACTTCTTTCTTCTTAGAGGACAGTAGTAAGAAACCTGGGAGAAAGTGCATGAGCCACATAAGTAAAAAGCAAGTCTTCCTTAATACTGAATGGTTAATTCTGAGTAGTTGTTTTATCTTCAAGGAACATTTTGCCTTGTGTCTTTATGGATATTTGCTCTAGCAATGAAAGTCAGTCTTTGTAAACTAAAAGGCAGCTTGGATAATAAATATTTTATGGGTGTTATACTGAGGTCTTGCAATAAAACAGAGGTGTGTGTGGTAAGCTTATTTTACTAAAGATATTCTGGCATTTCATGAAACTAAAACTTGTGTAAGGTGCTGTTCGTTAAAGTTAAACCCTCTGACAGGGAAAAGGAGGTTCTTTTCTGTGTATAACGTGGAAGAAAACTATGTGCATACCTGATGATTCTGATTGTAATTGCTTGTTTTAAAATTACAGGCAAAACAGGTAATAAATAAAATAAAGCATGTGCTGTCATGGAATGAAAAAGATGTCAAGCTCTGCTTCAATACAGCAACATGGGTCCACAAAAGAAAGTGGTGATGGACATATACGTCTAGTTGCAAACAGGGCTGTGGTGTTGCAGAATGAGAATGCTTCATATCAGAATATTTCTAATAGGCAGCAGCAAATAGATGTCTTGCAGTCCAGTACTGCAAGATATGTAAAGTGACACCTTCTTTGACATTGTTGACTCTGGCAGTAAATGTTAAAAGAGCTGCTGATGAGCAGAACTTGAGTTTCAAATTAGATGATGTTATTATGAAACAAAGAAAATGTGATACATGTTATTTCAGGAAATCTGGTTATGCAAGTGCTTTGGCATTCTTCCGTCATATACTGCCTCTGACTCTATGTAAGTTGGCTGCAGCCCTTCTAATTCTAGCTTTGACCTCTACATTCAGATTTTCCTTCTCCTCGACCATCTGTCCTAGATACTTGAAGCTGTGAACCTGTTCCACTATTTCCCCCTCTATCTCACTTCTCAGCTTCTTCTGATTTCCCCAATTTGTTGCCATTACAGCTGTCTTATCTGTACTCAGTTTTATACCATGTGCCTCAATTTTGCATTCCATTCCCCTATCTTTTGCTGAAGTTCTTGATCAGAGTCTGCCTGTAATGCCACATCGTTTGCATAAAGCAACTTTTTTGATCTGTCTTCTCTGACCTGTTTGCTAATGTAGTCCTTCACCAGTATGAACAGCAGTGGGCTCAGACCAGAACCCTGATGTCCACCCACTCCCACTGGGAACCCCTCTGTGAGACAGAACACTGATCGCACTTGAGTAATAGGTAAAACAATGTATGTGCTGTCATGGAAGGAAAAAGACATCAAGCTCTGATTCGATACAGCAACATAGCTTGCGCTAATTCTACTAATATTTCTGCAATTTCAAACCACTGCAGGACTGCCCAAATCAGCTTTCTTGGGACCTTGCCATATGTTTCTCCAAGTCTAGGAATGCCCAGTTGGACTCTTTCCTCATTTCTAACTTCTTCTCAAGTACTACAAATATTGGGTCAGTTATGCTGCATCCTGATCTGAATCCAGACTGCTCATCTCCCATTTCACTTTTGTGTATTTGTTTAGTCACCCTCTCCATAACTTTCATTTAGTGTGATAGGAGTTGGATACCTCTGTACTGCCAACAGTTATGAATGTCCCTTTTTTCTTGAACACTGGCACTAGTATGCTTATTCTCCAGTCATCTGGGATACACCTTTCTCTCCAAGCTTGAAAGTAGGATAACCCTCTGCCATTCTAGTCATGGGCCAGTTGAGATGGGATCTGGCTGAGCGATACTGATCACCTTCACAGGGCTGATCTGAGGGGTGTCATGCAGTACAGAGCCCCTTTGCAACTATGCAGGGTTTGAGGCGATGCAGAGTGCTGAGACATACTGGGATGAAGATGAGTGGAGAAAACAATCTCCCCCCTTCTTATAAAAGGGTAGGACCAGAGAATGAGAGGCAGAGATGTTTGCTTGTTAAATAGTGGGACTTAGATGCTAGGAGTATAGAGTCATGGTGAATGTTTGTCAGAGAAAGCCTGTGGATGTACTAGAAGAACATTGAAGATCCTATGGATAGTCTTGCAGTTACATGAGAAAAAGTTATGTACGTAACTGAAAACTGAAGGCAGCTTATCCTCTGTTGCAGTACTTACAAAGATTATTGAGTTCCTCTGAATGACGAATGTGAACTGTAAACAATATATTCAATGTTCAGACCAGGCCAATATTCATAAATGAGAACAATATTGGCCACTCTGCACAGTGAAATTGTCCAATAAACTCTTTCCCCATTCCACTTGTCTACCTTAGTTTTAAAAGCATGAACATTTTCAGCCCACTTAATCTCCACTAGAAGGGAATTCCATCTTCTAAGAGCCATAGTTTGGAAAAACATAGAACTCAACGTTGTTCTATTCACTTTTAACTCAACTAATAACTCATTATTTCATGTAAAACATTTATGCTTCTGAAAATTAATTCCTAAAGTATAATTTTTAAACAATCTCTATCTATTAAATTGTATGGACGGTGCAGTGGTGCAGCGGTTGCATTGTCACCTCACAGCAAGAGGTTCTCCAATTTGATTTTTGGCTGGAGTGCCTTCTGTGCAGAGTCTGCATGTCCTCCCTGCATCTATGTGGGTTTCCTCTGGGTGCTTCAGTTTCCTCCCACATTACAAAAACATGCATTTAGTCTCTAAATAGTGTTTCTCCCCGGGCCTCTGCCGAAAATTGGCTTTGTTCCAGGTCAAACTTTCCCGGTAAACAAATATTAAATAAATAAATAAACAAAACCGATCAAACTGCTCCATACTTAAAATGTCCTACCTCTAGCAATAAGCCTACTACTTGTGTCCACTCACTCTTGCATCTGCTCACTGTAATGCCCTTTCTTTACTCAAAAAAAAAAAAAAAAAACAGCAAAATATTCTATCAGCATCTCAATAAGTGCATCTTTATGATGATCTCTAATAATGTTGACAGTTCCAAAACATGCTCCCCTTTACACAAACTTCAGCCCAAAGTATTAAAATCAAAATAAAAAGTAGCTGTTAAAACAGCTGTTGGGTCCTTCATCTCTTTCATTCAGTAAGTAATAAACAAATAAAATATCACCAGCACATGCTGCTCTTGTGAGAGACAATGTGAATTGAGATATGAACATTGTTTTAAGTTTACACTGTAAATAAATAGGACTTAGACATAAAGCATGCTTGTATTTGTAAATACTATATAGATAGCTAGATAATAAGATATGCAGGTCTACATATAGTCATAGATATTGATATAAACACATGGTGAATGTAAAAACAGTTTGTCATACTCTTGCACAAACATAATAGACAAAAGCAAGATCCTACATCTATGCCCAGCTTAATCCTACAACTTGTCAGGCATAGCTCTCAACCTTGTATCAGCAAAATGTGGAATACTGTCTTCAGTAATGTGGAATAATGGACAGATTGTGGAACACATACTAACTGCTTCAGAACACCTTTAATTAGGAGGCTCGCAGGATGGTAAAATGTCTTATTTTATACTTATAAAATATTCTTTTGATGAATTAGTATGATTCAATATTTTTTACCATGGACATAAGTTAGAAAAATGCTTAACACTGAAAGTGTGAGAGACCCTTTCAATGTGGAACAGAGAGGAACATGGACTTTTTAAGACTTAAAATGAGGAACGTTAACTCATAATGAGGTATACTGCGAGATATGCTCTCAAGTAATCCATATAATTTATCTATGAACTCCATTCAAACTGTACAGGTCTAAGCACATAGCTCACAAGATTCACCTTCTGTGTCAATCCATTTTGCCTAGCCCTTTCTTACTTCCTGTAGCTGCCATTTTGAACACACTTGTAGTTGTGTCTGTCATCCTGCCCCCATTTTTGTCATTCATTTTCTTTTTACCATTTCCAGTTATTTATTTTGTTTGTTTGTTTATCCAGGGGTGGAAGGGCTGGTAAAGGCCCACTTTTGGCCACTTTCCAGGCCATGATGCAAAGACAATAACACTTACATACATTCACAGTTGACTGCAAATAGAATATAAAACAATTGCATAAAGAAGACAAATCAAAATAATATAAAGTAAAATATATGACAGAATGTGTCATAACAGAAATAATGGAAACTGAGCAAAAGTTAAACACAAATAAGATTTACAATGTGCAGTGTTGTAAATATACCTCATTTTCCTTAGAATCAATATTAATGAATAAAGTCACAGAGGCTGAATCACTGGATGAGAAGTCAATGAACTGCAATCCCTCAAATAGTTGCATCTATATTCTTGACATGGATAGGATTTAATGTATTTATTTTTTTAAGAATTACCAGTTTTTGAGTTCTGTTATATCTTTAGAGAAAGCATTACAAGTTTCAGGAGCAAGTCTGTGGAAGAATCTTTTGCATGGTGCTAGAATGAATTGTGGCCTGTTTAGAGAGTAAGTTTTCTTATGAATAGATAACATGCTTGTTACAGGTGGGCAATACCTTTCTTTTAATAACTTAAATGTTAAAGTGTTAAATGGGTGCATTGGTCTACTAACAACTGGTAGCCATTTAGCCTTGTGTAAGGAAAATCAGTGATGTAAAGTGAATTTTGTACACTCTGCTAATATGACTGCTTTTATTACACTTGTATTTTTTTTTTGTTTAAACCAAGGCATATCAACTTTTTGCAACATTCTGCTGCAACGAAACATGTTTGCCTTTTAGTAGACTTATTCATTGTATCAAAGTCATATCACATGAGATCATGTTATCATGCTAGTAATTCTAAGTTTTATTTGGTTATAATTAATTCTTGATCAGTGCGTTATATTCTCCTTAGAGAGTAGTGTCTTCTGTCTAGTTCCACAACATATACCACATAAAGTCACAATGAGCAAAAACAAATCCGAGGATACACCAAAAGCTGAGATGACACGATTTCACTGTATCAAATCCTTTATTAGAACCAAAATGCC
The DNA here is from genome assembly GCF_019279795.1 of Protopterus annectens. Taxonomy (NCBI): domain Eukaryota; kingdom Metazoa; phylum Chordata; order Ceratodontiformes; family Protopteridae; genus Protopterus; species Protopterus annectens. The sequence goes on along the minus strand of NC_056733.1, from coordinate 1,430,044,326 downwards.
TAGGACAGTGTCACATCTAAGTGCTCTGGAGATCAGGTCACATAGTAGGTACTAACGGCTGACATGCTGGGCAGCAAACAACAGCAGCAGAAGGAAAAGCGGCTTTTAAAAGCTGTTAGAACTTGTAATCAGAAAGTGCAGCAGAAAAAGGTGTATAACAGTGTTTAAAGCCATTAGTTCTACAGTGGGGCACTTTGTTTCTGCCTGCTGTCTTTTTGACAGAGCTAAGTGCTTTACTAGCTTTGAAATCCAGTAAAACGCTTTGAATTCCTGTACTTTTTTTTCTGTAACTGCTACTACATGGAGCACATAAAGCTATAGGCACTAGAAAGAATCATGATCAGCTCTCTGAGCATATCCCACTATTATGTGTTCTGAAAAGAGATGCCATGATTAACCAATCACAATGAATTTCTTCACATCCTCATCTTCATCTCATAATAAGCTAGTTATGGTTACAGTCAGAAACCCAATCATAATCCTGTTTGTACTAATTAACTACATTATGCATAAAAGCAGTCACAACTGAGTACAATGGAGCTTAGTTTGGCATATCCTGCTCCCCAAAACTAAATCTGCCACATCAATGAGTTTATTTTTATCCCAGGATGCAGTGATTGGGAATTGGACTATAGCATAAAGAGTGCAGATCCTCGTCACATGGGGATGTCAGTGGCAAATCTCTCCACAGAAAACGATAATTTTGCAATGTTGTTTGAGTCTTCTGTTTTTTTTGGGGGGGGACAATGAACAAAGCCAAAATGGCACTCAATGATTTTGACAGTTCAATGGTACCGTAATCCCTGCTACTGTATTTTAAATTAGATCTTATTGAAAGAAGATTCAGTGTAGCTTATATGCCTATGCAACCAGTTAAAGAAACTAGAAACCATTTTTTATTTTGGATGCATAACCCTGTTCTTTCTACCCCACGAAGTGAACTGTGTCCCTATTCCCTTATCAATAGGTCCTAGATCCTATATCTTTCAGTAAAGGGATCACCTTTTTATTGTAAAGATCTGATCAGTGTGTCAGCTGCAGCAGAGTTCCCTTTAGTGAATTCAGATTCAGCATATTACATGATCTGCATCTAGCACATAGCTGTGAATATACAGCAGTGCAATAAGATGCAAATCTGTTGCATGGAAATATCTTATCTTTGAATGGCCAATATCTCAGACTAAATGTCTTAAAGTAATTTGAACTATTGGTGAGCATAATTAATCTTCCTTTGCACTCACAAAGGTGGTCACTTCATTAGGCTTAGTATAACTGAGACCTTTAAAGAATTACTGACCCTTCAAGATGAACTTTGAAAAACAATATAATTACACAGAGATATATTAATATATATATAAATGTATTTATTGTATGTTTGTACATCTGGCTGTTGTTCTGTCTTCTCTTTAATCTATGTAGGGAGATCTTTCCAGATTCAACATATCACAAAAAATCATGACTGCTAATAATTTTCCATTAGATTTCTCTTTGAGTTTGTCGATCTTTTCAAATTTCTTCTTAAAAGAAACAGTAACTACCTGTTGGGATATAATTTTATATTGAGATAAGAGTGACTACACTATTAAAATCCCTATGTCATGACTTCAGGTAGGGAAAAGGTAACAGAGGTAAATGATGTTATCAAAAAAAGTATACTGCCCATTGCCTCAGTAAAGAAAATATAAGGAGAAAAATACAGTTTATAAGGTGTAAAATGTTTTGAAATTTGTCTAAATAAAATGTTGACACTTTCCAGAACAGGTTGGCAACTCTTTAACTACTGGTAACATAGTACATTGTAGAAGAATAACTTTGCACATTAAATAACCTTAATACATTTTAGAAGTGAGGTATTTTGAGATGTATTCACAGCAGCTGGATAAAATTCGTCTCACTAAAAACTGGATTAATCCAAAAGACATTTATTTTATTTATTATTTCATAGGTTCATAGGTAGGTACTAGGCTATCGGCCCGAGGGTCTGTATAAGCCTAGCCAACGAGGTTCCCTGGCTTACGCCACCCAAGAAAGTTATTTTTCTGTGTCACTGTCAAGCAGAAACACAGAAGGGATCCCCAGGGTGTATTTCCTATTTCCCATCCACTCATCAAGATTTTTCTTGAAGAGTGCTAATGACGAACTTTGCTTGACATAGATGGGTAGCCTGTTCCAGAGTATGGGAAGTCTCTGGGACAGGAATCTATCCCTCCAGCATGTCCTGTTTATTGTGGTGACAAGGTTTAGGTCCCTAGAGTGTGTAGCTCGGAGGGATTGGGATTTCTTTAGGTGTAGCATCTCCAACACCTCTGGGTTTGACATAGCTTTATATGTTAGGCAGAGATCACCTCAGAGTAGGCGATATGCTATGGAGTAAAGCTGGAGTTTTTTGAGACGGTCAGTGTAGGGCATCTGTTTGAGGCCAGTAATCCTCTTTGTGAGGTACTTCTGTGGCCTTTCCAGCTGCTGCAGATGTCTTGTGAGGTACATTCCAAAAGGGGCGTTGTACTCTATAATGGATCTAATGAGTGTCGAGTAGAGGGGAACAATGACCTCTTTTTTCCTGGATGGGAATCCTTTAATGATGAGGTGTGCCACATAGAAGGACTTCCTGACTACTGTGGTGATGTGACTATCAAAGGAGAGACTACTGTCCACCTGGGTCCCGAGGTCTCTTATCGCACATTTGGTGTTAAGTATACTGCTGTCTATGTAGTAGTTCATGGGTACAGAATTTTTACCAAAGGGGGTGACACTGCACTTTTTGGCATTGAGCTTGAGGCCATGGCTCTGACACCAGGCATTTGTCTCAGCGAAGCCCTTCTGTAGGATTTCCACATCATTTGGGGACTCGACTATGGCTCCTAGTTTGCAGTCATCTGCGAACTTCATTAGCCAGAGGCCTTCTGTGTTAGCCTGTACTTCAGAGAAGTAGATACCAAACAGGAGAGGTCCCAGGACTGAACCCTGTGGTACTCCACTTGTCACTGGTTTGAGGTCAGATTTGGAGTGTGCAACTTTTACAGTGTGGGTTCTGTCAGTGAGCCAGTTGGCAACCCATCTTGTGACGTAGGGATTTATACCTAGTTTAGTGAGTTTAGCTATAATTCCAGAATGGGGTCAAGATAGGCTGTGTAAACCACCTTACCCTCATCTACGGCTTTGGTGACTGCCTCAAAGAAGTCGATCAGGTTCAGGAGGCATGATCTGCCTTTCACAAACCCGACTCGGGTGGGATCCAGAGTTTGGAGGTTAGCAATGTCTTTGTTTATGAGTTCCATGATGGTACATTCCATGGCCTTGCAGACCAGGCTCGTCAGGCTAATAGGGCGATAGTTCCCAGGATCAGTGGTGACTCCCCCTTTGTGGAGTGGGATAACTGTTGCTGTACACCATTCAGTGGGCACAAAGCCTGATGTGAGGCTATGACTGAACATGGTGCTTGGGTGGGGAGCCAGTTCGTTCTGAAGTTCGTGTAAAATGCAGCCTGGGATGTTGTCAGGTCCCATGGATGCTGTGTTTTTGGCTTTAGAGAGTGCAGCTTTTACCTGCGTAGTTGTGATTACAGGGACTCTGCATTCTTCCTGTATAGATATGGGCCCTTTAGGGGGTGGAGGGGTAATGTTAACACTGAACCTATCTGCCAGGATGTTGGCAATATCAGTTGGTTCTGTAATTTTCGTGCCGTTGTGCTGTAACTTAGAGCAGATCTGGCTGTTGCCATTGAGATTCTTGACATAGAATGCTTTGTGGTTGTCCTTAGAATCAGTGGCGATTTTGTTTTCGTAGTTAACTTTGGAGGATATTATAAGGGTTCTCAGTTTCTTACTGAGGCTGACCAGGGAGCTCCTCCACTCATGGGATTTTACTCTCTTTTGCAAAAATTCTTTCTTCTGTTGTACAGTTTGTTTATGGCAGGGGACCACCAGATTGGCTTCCCTTTTTTGGAGGATAGCATCTTGGTTCTGTTTGGGATAGCACGATCCATGCACTCGTGTAAGTGCTTATAGAGTGCATTTGTATAGGATTCAGCAGTCGTAACTGTATTGTCCATCTGCATGGGTGTCATGAAGTTCACCACTTCTGTCTTAAGAAGCATGAAGTTGGCTTTGGAAAATGTTTTTACCGTGGTTTCCTTAATGGGGGGTGAGGGGGTGGGATGTGGATATCAAGGGTGATTAGCTTATGGTCGGATCGGACCAATGAGGAGTTGACTTCAGGTGTGGAACACCAGTCACTCATGTTGGTAATGACTAGGTCTAGAATATTGTTGCCCCTAGTGGGGGTGTGGATAAGTTGATCCCGAACATTGGAGTTTATGAATTCCAGAAAGCATTGTGTGATGAAGTTGGTACACTAGTAGGTTTCCCAGTTAATGGTGGGGTAGTTGAAATCGCCCATTATTAGGGTGTTTGGTTGAACCCTAATATTTTCCAGTACATCAAGAAAAGAAGAGTGGGAATCCTGGGGCATGGTGGGGGATCTGTAGCAAGCTACAATTTGGATTGCAGTTTTGCCCAGAGTTAGTTGCACTTGGATAACCTCAGATGCATTATGCTGAGCAACTATCCTGGAGGTGTGGATATCCTTAATGAATATGGACACACCTCCGCCTTTGGTTTTCCGGTCCAGGTTACATGGCCAAAAAGTGTGGTATGAGTTATAGCCTGGTAGTGCAGGGGTGCTCTCTGGAGCCTTGAACCCGGTCTCAGTCACTGCACAGATATCGATGTTCTCCATTTTAAGGAGTGCCTCGAGTGAGTGCATTTTGAGATTTAGACTTCTAGCATTGACTAACATTACCCTCAGTTTTTGCTTGCCTGTTCCTGTTATGGTGGTGAATTTGTCATTTGAACCTTGCCTAAAAAAGGCACTATAGGGGTGGCAAGAGCCTTAGCCAGTATCCGGAATCCCAGGGGTGACAGGTGCAGGCCATCTCTGGCAAAGCATTATGGTCTGTCGACCATGTCATCCCAAGCAGACAGATACTGGATCCTTTTAGAATGACACCAGAAGCTTAGTCAATTGTTGAAGTCAATCAGTTTGTCCTTGTACTGCGGTATCACTCTGGGCGATGGCAGAATGCTACTCAGGGCTAGGGTCATAACTGCCTGGGCTACAATATCGGAGAGCTCTTCCATGTCTTTTTTCATGTAGTCCAGGGAGGTATGTCTCAGGTCATTCACACCAGCATGGACAATGACAGAGTCATATTTGTACTTGTTGTGGAGTGACCTGAGTGCGTGGGTTATATGCCGAATCCTGGCACCCGACAGGCAGCTGACAGTAACCATCTCCTTGTTTAGCCTGGTGAGTGGGACATCAGTGTGCCTGACTATAGAATCACCTATGACTAGTGTGTTGGATATGTTTTAGGATATTTATTTCCAGTTTGATTACCGGGGAAGTCCACTGGGCCCAGAGACCCCGCTTTCAGTGGAGGCCCAGGGTGAAAAGCTCCATGAAACAGATTATAGTAAAGATAGCAGTCCAATAAAAACAAAAGTGTAGGTATAAGTACAAATGCATATCAAATACAAAGCGTGAACAATATTGCCTATTGTGGAAAAATATCATGCAGCTACATTTTAACAAATTCACACAGTTAAAGTCAAAAGCTATTTACAATATTTACAGAGTGTGAGAGATCGTATGGGAATTAGCTATAGAAGGTTATAGCCAGCTATAAGTTGCTTAGGAAATCAGGAGGATACCCTCCCAGGGGCTTTTGTTAAAGAGTTCTAGGTAGGAAGAATGCAGTTACATTTCCATTTGAAGGAGAGGTAGGTGTAAAGCTGAGTTTTGAAGTTTATGTTTGACATTGTCCTTAGTGTGTAAGGGAGAGCATTCCATTTCTTACCTAAGGAGAAGTTGTCCAGCAGGACGTTTAGGTTTATGGACGGTAATTAAGTTTTGGTGTTCAGATCTGAGAGTTCTATTTGGGGTGTATGGGGGAAGGATATTAGTTAGAGCGGGGCATTTGGTTGGATTAAATATTAGTCTATGTGCTGTAGTGAGCTGGAGGAAGTCCAGGTAATTTGTGAATTCTAACCAGTTGAGGGATTGGAGGGTTACACAGTGATGAGTGGAATGTTTGGCTTTGGTGGCAAATTTAAAAATTTTGTTATAACAGCTTTCAAGTTTGGAAGTGATGGAAGAGGATAGGTTAGTTAGTAGCGGGGCGCCATACAGAAGGGAGGGAAGAGGAGGCCAGAGTATGCCTGACAGAAGTAGAGAGGAAGTGGTTGTTCCTGTATAGCATCCCTAGTTTTTTGTGGGTTTTCTTTAGATTTTGCTGAATATGGATGTCGAACTTGAGGTGTTCGCTATAGTTACAGCAAATAGTTTGGCAAAGGGAACAAGTTCAATCAGAGAGTTGCTTCGGCTAAGGACTTGGAAGGAATTTCTATCAAAAGAGAAAGATTTTGAGGGTGTGAATAGTAGTATTTTAGATTTGTTAGCAGTGAGAGAAAGGTGATTTTGGTGCATCCAGATCTCAGTAGTTGAGAAGGCAGTCTGCGTTTTAGATAGGAGTTCAGGGAGGTTAGAGGCAGAGCAGACAAGTGTAGTCATCTGCATACTGGATGACTTTGGCATTAGGAATAGCAGAGTGAAAGTTATTGATAAAGATATTAAACAGCATTGGTCCGAGGATGGACCCCTGTGGTACTCCGGTAGGGGTGGGTAAGAAACGTGAGATGCCCTTTTTCCATTTCACAGCCTGAGATCTATCTGACAGATAGCTTGATAACCAGGAAAGAGTGTTTTGGGAGAGATTTAGGTTTGAGAGGTGACTTAGAAGGTGCTTGTGGGAAACAGTATCGAATGCTTTAGAGAGATCTAGGGGCACTGTGGATACTAAATTCCCAGAATATCCGCCTTGATTGACAGTTTCTAAGAATGAGAGTAGAGCTGATGTTCATCGTGCATACAGCTGCAGTAATCACAGATGAGTTTTCAGCCGTCAGGCGGTCCCTCGGTCGGCCGAATTCCAAAGTCTTGGTCCGGCGCCGGTTGTCGTCGCTTACTCTTCTGACGTCAGGAAGGCCAGAGTATATAAGACACAGCCGACACCATATTCTTCAGTCTTTTTTGCCGCGCGGTGCCCGAAGCAGAAGCAGTTCGCAAGTGCCGGTCGGCCAGCTCCTGAATTACGAAAATATTTGGAACCGAAGTCTTCATTAAAGCTAAGTACCCCGTTGGGGAAACTTTTCTTGCCTCAGACCGATGTCAGAAAAAGTTAATAATTGTATTTCATGTGGGAAGCAAATACCGCATAAGGATTTCCATTCCCTTTGCATACCTTGTTTGGGCCCAGACCACGACGTCTCAGGCTGTCGCTTTTGTGCTACTTTCAATAAACGCACTATTAAGCGTCGGGCGGAGTTCGCCCAACACTATTTTGGTAAAGCTTTTGACTATAAAATGTCGTCGGACACTCCGACTACCGTTTTATCCAAAAAAACGCAAGGAAAAGGACCGACACGCGAGGCCCGTGGTCTCCGCTGACACCACGCCGAAACAGGCTCCACGTGGTCCGGTTCTCAGCGAGACGCCTTTGCAGTCCCTGGCTACCGACGACACTCCTTTGGCGGTGTCTTCTGTACCCGAGACCGCTGGGTCCTCGGCCCTTTCCCAGACTACAACCGAAGCCCCGGCTTATGTCGAGCCTACTAATGTGGACAGGTCCACCTCCACCCATGGTGTATTTAGGCCTTCATCTTCTTTTTCTATTAAGGCCTTTACTAAATCCAAAGCAGCCAGGCATCAAACCAGGCCTGCTGCTCAAGGCCCATCTCCTGGACACATGCCTAAGAAACACATGCTTAAAATGGCTGAGGATCTAATCACTCTTATCAGAGGTTCTCAGCCCCCTCCTGACAAGAGACCCAGAGTGGAGGAAGAATCCCCTCTTCTGATCAGGGATCCATTTTATCAGAACATTCTGATGCAGAGGTACACTCATACTCCCCTTTTGAGGATTCGGATGCAGAACAGTCTATTCCTTCTGTATCCCCCCCTGAGGATTTTTCTTTTGGGGAAACCTTGCACACCTTGAGGGAACATTTCCATTGGGAAGGCCAAGACTTTTCAGATTCTAAGAAAAGACTTAGGGAATTTCTTTGGTTACCTCAGCACAGACCTCTGGCTATACCCCTGTTTTGGAGGTACTGGATGATGTCTATTCGAGGCTTGTCTTAATCCTGATTCTCTGCCTCCTGCACCAGTAAAGCCTGATAGATATTACAGAGTACCCAGTTCTCACCAATTTCTCTACAAAGGCCATAATGCTGACCCTGAAACCATTTCACAAGGCCCTAAGGGATTAAAGGCCTCCACTGCCAAGAATCCACTTCCTGCAGAAAGGGAATCTAGATCTTTAGAAAGGTGGGGTAAGAAGGTATATACCTCGCCACCCTAGCCATGAGGGCCTTAAACTGTCAGTTTCATATGATCAAATATCAACAGTTTCTGTTATCACAATTAAAAACAGAATGTCTCAACCTGAACAACCAGATTTAAAAGAGTTACAGGATATGTTGCATAGTGCAGAGCAAGTGGGTAAACACACCTTGCAATGTGGTTATGATGCCCTAGAGGCCTCCAGTAGAGCGGCTGCTACAGGATCAGTCATTCGCAGACATGCCTGGCTTAGGGAACAAAATTTGCCTGATCATGTGAAAGCTAAACTTCTTGATGCTCCTTTACAAAAGGATGTACTTTTTGGTACTAATGCTGAGGATATACTACGAAAAATGGAAGAAAAAGCCAAATCTATGCAAACTGTCAAAGCTTTCTTACAGGTTCAGCCACCATGTTTTAGCAGGAATTGGCCTTCAAAAAACTGGTCCTTTCCAGCCACTGACAAGCCCCAAAGAGGTAGATACCGACGCACAAGGGGCAGAGGACACTCACAAGGATCATATAGAGGCAGACAATGGCAATCTCCGGCACCAACAGGTGGTGAAGACAGTGCACAACAATACAGGAAGAAACAATGACTCCCTCATTTCCATGCCAAGCAAGTCTCAGCTGGCAGCACCTTTGGGAGGGAAACTAGCATTATTTGCAAGCAATTGGCATATTGTCACAACAGACAAATGGATACTGGACATTATAAACAGAGGCTACAAATTTCAATTTCACACTCTTCCAAAAATGAGAGGCATGCCAAATCTGCCACAAAATCAAAGGGCAGAGGCACAACTGCAAATTTCAAAGCTCCTAAACATGAGAGCTATACAAAAGGTACCTACACACCAACAAGGTCAAGGTTTTTATTCAAGACTCTTTCTGGTACCAAGAAAAGGAACCGACTGGAGACCCATTCTGGACTTATCCATCCTAAACACATTTCTGCTTGTACCAAAATTCAAGATGCTCACATTACAGCAACTTCTTCCCATGCTGGGCAAGGAGTTTTGGCTGGTAACATTGGACCTCAAGGAGGCATACCTGCATGTCCCAATCAGACAAAGTTGCAGAAGATACCTCAGATTTCTTGCAGGTTCAATCCACTATCAATTCTCTGCATTGCCCTTTGGCTTATCTACTGCACCCAGAGTATTCACAAAGTGCCTGGCATCAGTGATTGCCTTTTGCAGACTTCAAGGGATACAAATTTACCCTTATCTGGACGACTGCCTGATCCAAGCGGACAGCAAACACATACTACTGGAACATCTGGCATATGTGACACGGTTACTGCTTTCTCTGGGATACACCATCAACAAGGAGAAATCAAGGCTAACACCATCTCAGAAAATAACCTTCCTGGGTGCCAGCTTGGACACAAACACCCAGATGGCATATCTTATGCCAGAAAAACAGGGGCAATTATCTCAGTACTGCAAAACACTAGCAAAAAGTACCAGGCTTACTGCAAGGAAAATCCTGCAGGCTCTGGGATTCATGGCATCTTGCATTTTATTAATCCCATGTGCAAAGTTGCATATGAGGAAACTTCAGTGGTGCGTAAAAATCTATGGTCTCAACACAGTCACAGTTTGGAAGCAATTATACCAATAATTCCATGTTTACAAAAGGAATTTCTATGGTGGGCCCAAGCATGTCAAGTAAACACAGGCCTTCCATTCTGCAAGCCTCAAGCAAAACAAGTCATAACCACAGACGCCTCAGACTACGCCTGGGGGGCGCACATGAAGGACAGGTGCATTCAGGGCAGATGGTCCCACAAGGAAAAGCACCTTCACATCAATCAAAAAGAAATGCTAGCAGTAATAAATGCAATTACAGCTTTCAAGGTCTTCCTGCTTCCAGGTCAATTACTGATAAGAACAGACAACACCACAGTTATGTGGTACATAAACAAACAAGGAGGAACACATTCATACCCCTTGTGCAGACTAGCCATGACTCTTTGGAACTTGGCTCTGGAAACACAGATCGAACTTCAAGCACAGTACTTGCCAGGACTGGAAAACACATTGGCAGACACTCTGAGCAGGAATATGACAGATCCACACGAATGGAAGTTGCATCCAAAGGTGTTTACGGAAATAATCGAAGCGTGGGGGAGGCCAGACATAGATCTTTTTGCCTCCCACAGGAACCATCAATTGAAAAAGTTTTGTTCAAGGAACTTCCATCCAAAGGCCTGGAAAGTGGACGCCCTTTCTTTCAGTTGGACAGCATGGACAGTTTATGCATTTCCACCTCTGCCTCTTCTGTCCAAGGTGCTTTTGAAAGCAAGAACAGACAAACCGAGGATGATACTGATTGCTCCAGATTGGCCAAGGCAACACTGGTATCCACTCCTGAGGAGCCTAACGCATACTCCTCCCTGGTCCCTGCCTCTAGTACCCCTTCTGCTGATTCAGAACAACTACAAGACCCTTCACAGTCATCTGAAAACACTCAACCTCGCTGCATGGAAAATTCCTTAACACCACAACAGACCCTACTCTCCAAGGAGGTGCAGGATGTCATTTTGGAGGCGAGAAGACCATCTACTAGAAAAGCTTACTCTGCAAAATGGAAGCGGTTTTGCTGTTGGAATGAGAAAAAAGGACAGGACCCTAGAAAATTGAACTTGCCTCAGGTTTTACAGTACCTAGCTGAACTGCTGAACAGTGGACTTTCATTTTCTTCCATTAAAATACATGCCTCAGCCATTTCTGCAGAATTCAACACGGATCCTCCCTTATTCTCTCACCCACTCTTACGACGGTTCCTCAGAGGGGCTAAGAATATAAGACCTCCAAGAAAGCAACCAATACCAGCCTGGGACCTTAATTACATACTAGAAAAACTAATATTGCCTCCTTTTGAACCTGCTGCCTCAACAGATCTGCAATATTTGTCCTGGAAAACAGCTTTCCTTCTGGCCATCACTTCAGCTCGTAGGGTTTCTGAACTACAGGCCCTCATGGCTGTGCAGCCCTTCCTCATCTTCCATCAGGATAGGGTTTCCCTTCATACTAACCCATCTTTTATGCCAAAAGTGGTATCCAGGATAGCCTTAAACCAAGCCATACACCTACCTACCTTTTACCCCAACCCTCAAAACAAAGGGGAAAGGTTGCTTCACTCTTTAGATATCCATAGGCAGCTACGTTACTACTTGGACAGAACAAAGTCCTTCAGGAAATCAGAACAACTTTTTGTGTCCTATGCCGTAGGGGCTCAAGGGAAACCAGTTACCAAACAGACCATTTCCAAGAGGATTGGCCACTGCATACGTTTTTGTTACTCCTATCATGGAAAATCTGTCCCTACTGGTATCAGATCTCACTCCACCAGGGCCACAGCCACCTCTACAGCCTTCCTCAGAGGTGTGCCTACTAAGGATATTTTGGAGGCAGCCACTTGGAGTTCTGTACATACCTTCACAAAACACTACCACCTGCCCCTATATTCCAGAACTAGAGCAGGCTTTGCCACGGCTGTTTTGCAGGGCATTCTGGCTCAACCCAGTTCCTCATAGTACCTACCACCCTATGCATAGCTTTGGGACTCTACCCATCTGTGATTACTGCAGCTGTATGCACGATGAACATAGTACAGTTTTGTACCTACCATAAATGTAGATGTTCGAGTGCTAATACAGCTGCAGTACAGGTTTCCCTCCCTCCTTCCCCACTTGGTAAGGGCATGGGGCCTAACAACCTCTTCATACTTCCTGACTGGGTTATCCTGCTATGTTTTATTTGCTTGCTTACACTGACTTTGCATTACTTTGCATGGCTTGCATATGTGGATAAGCCTTATTTATGTATTGCCTTCCTTTTGGGGGCACCTGACATCTGGGGCAAGAAAGACTGAAGAATATGGCGTCGGCTGTGTCTTATATACTCTGGCCTTCCTGACGTCAGAAGAGTAAGCGACGACAACCGGCGCCAGACCAAGACTTTGGAATTCGGCCGACCGAGGGACCGCCTGACGGCTGAAAACCCATCTGTGATTACTGCAGCTGTATTAGCACTCGAACATCTACATTTATGGTAGGTACAAAACTGTACTTTATGGTGCTATGTCCTGGTCAGAAGCCATGTTGAGTAGGGGTAAGAAGTTGTTTTTTAGTCAGAAAAGGCATACGTTGGAGGTGGATGCATTTTTAAGAAGAGAAGAGCTATAGGGCAGAAGTTTGAAATGTTAGTGTTTTTGCCTCCCTTGTGGAGAGGAAGAATTAAGGCGGAATGCCAGAGTTTAGGGACATAGGAATTCCTTCAAGGATCTATTAATTAGGATACTAATTGGGAGAGCTATACCATCGGCAGCAGACTTGAGAAAGGAAGAGAGGATGTTGTTAGGTGCATTGGAGCAGGGTTTAAGTTTGGATAGAAGTTTTTTTATGTAGTCAGTGGAGACAGATTTAAGCTCAAACACAGGGGGGAAATTATTTGGGGACTTTGAGGTGGAATGTAGGAGAGATGGGTCATTGTTGGGATAAGTTTTTGTTAGGTCGGATATTGACTCTATAAAGAAAGAGTTGAATAGTGAGGCTAATTCAAGGTTAAATTTACTTGAGTCTGGACAGGGGTTATTTTTGGAGCCTGGGTTGAGGAGTGAGTTTATGGAGTTCCAAAAAAGCCTAGGGTTTGGTGATGGTTGGACTGGAGCTTAGTGTAGTAGGATTTTTATCTTTGAAGATTTGATTTTTGCAAAGTTACGGAGCTGTGTATATTGGAGAAGGGTTTCGGGAAGTTTATTCTTTTGGCAAAGCTTCCAAGATTTGTCTCTTTGATGCATAATTTGCTTTGTTTCTGTGGTTAGCCAAGGGGCAGTTATAGTTTTTATTCTTTTTTTCCTTGGTGGAGCTAGGAAATTTAGAGCATCTAGGAAAGTAGAATTAAAGTGGTCTATGGCTTTATTGAGTGGAAGGGTTTTTAGAATGTTCCAATTCATTTGTTTAAGATAGTTAGAGAATGTTTTGGGGTCAAATTTACTAAGGATGTGCGTCTGAATATATTGATGTTGGTATGGATGGGAGGTGGTTACACGGTAAATGAAAGCTGGGAGGTGGTCACTAATAGAGTCAGGGATGGTGCCAGAGTTGGTAATTTTATATGGATGGGTGACTAAGATTCAGTTAAGAGTGGATCCTGGGGGATTTGTTTTATTGGGTCTGTTGATGGAGTGGGTTACTTGGGTAAAGATAAAGAGGTTAATGGACAGGGAGGGTATGGGACTGTTGATTTTATTCCAGTCAATGTTTACATCACCTAGTATGTAAGTTTCAAGGTTAATTTTAGCTGAGGCCCATTGAAGTATGTCTTCAAGGGTTGAGACGTTATTTCCGGGTGGGATATAAAGGGT
>NC_056733.1:1429938050-1430025550 GCF_019279795.1 Protopterus annectens | reverse complement strand
CATGATTCTGGCACTAGTTATTTGTCTGGAACAGACCTTTATATAGGATGGCCAAGTCTTTTGGGGATTTGATCACTGCTCCTAGCGTGTTGCTTACTGACCATTATTTTGTTTGATTTCATAATTATTACTAAAACAATTGTCTTAGAGGAGGAGGTGTTAAAAAAAATTTCTGTGGTGGAGGGCTGTTAAAAACATTCTGCTCCGGGTGTCAAATATGCGCCACTGCATAAAGCTAAAGAATTACATGGTAATCCATTTGCATTGGTTCACAGAAAGACACTCTATTTACTTCAGCAGGTCAACCATTAGATTGGCACCTTTTAAATGCAAGTTACTGTACTTTGCCACAAATGTGATCATCTACACAGCTCCATTAAATTTGGCTTAGTAGTGTCTCTTTTTAACAATACTTACATATAAAGTTCATTCTGTACTAACTATTGTAATATCTCATCATCTGTCACTGACAGGTAGATTTCATAATTACAACCTAGGAAAAGTTTCTACATACTGCTATATAAAGTGTACACTAAATGATCTTTAAAATGAGGTGCCTGCAGCTTACAATCACAGTGTACAAATCATTTTGTAATGTAAACACTTCTAAAAGCGGGTTTGAGAACCACAAATAGTAATTACAAGATAAACATTTGTCAAAACAAGACCTTTCCATGACCACCTCATATGTTTCCATTACTTTCAGAAAAGGTAAACTTTTTTTTTTTTTAACAAAAAACATTGTTTGCATTTCTTGTTCTGCACTGACTCTGAAGTGGAAAACTACCATTATTAAATACCTTTATTCTGATTTGTCTGACGTAACATATGGAGCTATGTTTCAAAAACAAGATATTTTGGAAGCTTTTTTATCATACCAAGTCACTTTTAACCCATACTTTGAATAAATCTTTTTAATTTTTAACACCTTTATTAAATCATCACTTAGGACGTAGGCAAACATACATTTATATGAAAGAAAATAAAAACACATATTAACTTGTTCCCATTTACATACAGTATATATCACATATGTTCTTTTGTATAATTGTCATCAGGCCAACATTACATAAACTGCGCAATCCCTGCCTTCCCTTAAACCTCACTCCTCCTCCTCCAGAACATTATTCTGTATGCATTGTCTCCACAATTTCATTTATTTCTATGTAATTTGCAACTACCCTTTTCAAATAATCTCACTTACAGTTCTTTAATCTCTGTTACAATATTTAATACTTCATATACAGTTGGTTTAGACTTTGATTTGCATTTTTTACTAATTGCTTTTTGGCAGCCACCAGAATTAAACTTAACAAGGTCTGACTGTGCCCAGGCAATTCATATCCTGTGTCTCAGCTCAGAAGAGTAATTTCCTTAGTTACATGCATTTGCTCACCCAATATTTCTGACAGAGTACTCTGTAGGGAATTTTTGAAGTCTGCTAACTCATTACACACCCAAAATATATGTTCTCGATTACTTTTCTTCCCCATCACATCTCCAATATTTACCATCTACCTGAAGAAAAATTCTTTGGAGTCTGCTTGTGGTATAGAATTTCCTATGCAAACACTTGAAAACAAAAATCCTACTAGACTTTCTTGCATACTTGGGATCCATACATATGTCCTGCTATTGCTCCGTTACAAAATTGCTAATCCATTCTATTTTCCCAATCATGTCTAACTTCCTCTGATTAATTTTATAGTTATTGTGCAATGTTTTATATGCCCTACTAATTACTCATTTTTTAACAGCAGCTTCTGTTCTAAAAGCTCTACTAGAGTAGGTTTTTCACTTAGGATTCCCCTATTCCTTTCTCTTTTCCTGTACTCTGATATCAATCCCTGATAGGGAAGGCATTCTCCAGCCTCCAGTCTAAATATCTACTTTGCCTCTTCTCATTCTATCGCAGTTCCCTCTTTAGTTATTTGCTAACAATACCTTGGTTCCTTTGCCAGTTTTCTCCAGTAAATTCCAGCCCCCTCTTGCCTATTCTCTGAACACCTAAATGCAGTCATCCCCATTGGCAAAATCTCCTTTCTCCATTCTCGTGTTGGCTTAGTTCTTAGAATACTTTTATGAATATAATATTTATAGGGTTTTTGCCTTTTTAAATTTCTCCAAATCTTTTGGGTTTCTAATACTGTGACAGGAATGGACCCCATTCCTAAGTTAAAGTATGATTAAAGTTCATGAAATTAGTATTGTTTCAATCGACAAAGGGAAGATGAGAAGTCTTTACACTTTTGTTTTTTTTTTAGGAGTCAAATTGTAACCATGGCCTAAGCTGTTAAGTAAACAGCTTAATGGGTTAATGGCAAGGCAGAATAGCAACAGTGACAGAGAGTCACCCTGAAATATCCCCCTTTGAATTTTTATTCCAGGTATAATAATCTGTCCTTTATCATGGCTTAATTACAGAGTGGTCTGCCACTGTTTCATGGTCACTGTAATGCAGTCAGTCAGTGTAGGGTGTATCTTTTGTCCATGAATGTGGGATACTATCAAATGCTTTTTTATAGTCAATCCATGCTATACTTAAATTCTTCCCCTTTTTACACTTCTCCAGTATTACTTTATTTAACAACAAATGATTCTTTGTTCCATGTGACTTTATTTTATTGCCCTTTTGTTCTACTGCCACAATTGAGTTTTCTTCTAAATGACTATAAACACTGTCAGCATCAATTCCCATGTATAGTTTATATGCCGTCGGAAGGCAAGTTATTGGCCTAATTTTTAGGGTAGCTTGCAGGTTCACTCTTAAGTAGGAGCATTGCTTTGCCTTTTGTTAGCCAGGTTGGCGTCTGTTCCAGGTGCGCATATAAATAGTTCTTACTCATGGCTAAATCTTAGTGCAAAGATGTTAATATGTTTAACCAAAAGTTAGGTAATCTGGGCCCGGGGGTTTCCAATTAGAGGCTTTTCTTAACTTTGTTTAAATCTGTCTAAATCTGTCTGGCTGTTACTTCATCCCATTTCATATCCTGCACCTTTAAACTTCTTATTCTTTCTATTACTTCTATCCATTTAGCATCTTTGTTATATTCCACAGGATCTTCATAGATACTTCTCCAAAATGTATCTACTTCCTCTTTTTTTGGTGGTCTTTTAATTCCTTTTACTTTATTTCCCAATTCTCTATAAAACTTTTTTGAGTCATCAATAAATTGCTTATTTTGTAGTTTTCCTTTATATTTGTCTGTGTATCTTCTAAGTTTTTCCACCTGTGCTGAAATTTTTTGTTTGCAATTTGCGATAGTGCATAATAGATCCTGGTCTGTTCTAATACTGTGAATT
This sequence comes from Protopterus annectens, assembly GCF_019279795.1. Taxonomy (NCBI): domain Eukaryota; kingdom Metazoa; phylum Chordata; order Ceratodontiformes; family Protopteridae; genus Protopterus; species Protopterus annectens. Next base: position 1,430,022,247 of record NC_056733.1, on the reverse strand, counting down.
GCTTTAATCATGTCTATCTTTCTTAGTATTTTTGTTGATCTATTCCCTCTTCTATAGTCTTCTAAGAGTGACATTTCTTGTCTTAATTACTTTATAGCTCTCTATTCGATACTTCCATGATGGTATTCAATTTCTCCCCTTCCTTTGCCTCACTGCCCTGTGCTCTTGTGGTAGAACTTTATCAATTATTAATTTAGCTGCACAGTACTGTATCCTGTTATATCACATGGATCTCTATGTACAGTCCTAATTACTGTGTTCACTTGTTTTATCAGACTTCTGACTTTTTTGGTTTTATTGACCTTCTGCAGTCTATTTCTCTCATTGATCTTAATATATCTATCCATGTCTATTAAACCAAGCGACTCTTCTCTTAGCTCATTTTCTTCCAAACTGAGGGCACATCCCTTGTTTTCCTTTTTCTATGGGCATTCTATAAAATGTTCTATAGCATCTTTCTGTGGCATCTTCTCTTAAATTTCATCCTGTGCCATCTGTTGCTCTGTCATATGGGAACTCACTGGCCTATCACTCCTCAACATTGACTGCATCAGAGTTTCCACAGTTTACTGTTCCTTTCCTTGCTGTCTAGCTTCAAGTGAACATTTATGCTGGTTTCCTGTGGAAGGTTCCAAAATATGGTACCTGACCAACTGCTTCCTGTTTCACTGGTTTCTCCTTAATTTGGATACCCATTGCTCTATACTTTTACATATCCGGATGCCTTTGCCTGCATTTCTCTTTGAATATCTTTGGGGCTTCCTTCTTTATATTGATTAATTTGGCTTTCTCCTTTGCATAAATATTGTACCATATCAACTCTCTCTTTCTTTCCCATGTCCATATTTCTTTTTTATACTTTTCAAATATCTCTAGGTTTTGTTGTTTATATTTTCACACTTCCTCAGATGCTTCTTTTTCCAAACAGATGAAAGTTTTTTGATCTATATACTGTTTTTCACAAATGCGTTGTATTAATGAACGAAAATTTTCATTTGAAGCTTCTAACAGTTTTTCTTGCAGACGTATTTTTCTTTCGTCTAATTTCTCTTTTAATCATGTTGTATATTCTGTGTCTGGAAATTCTGGGCTTTTTGCATAATAGTAACAATACATAATTCCTTTCTTATCCTCAATAGTCCACTCTATCATCTTTATGGTTCTTCTTTGGCCTATACATTTTTGTGATTTTTGTGGACTGCTACTTCCTTGTACAACAGGGGGGCTATCCTCCCCCTGGGCCTGACCCCATTGTAGGTATGTTTTTGTATTTTAAGGATTCTACACTGTTATTTTTTCCAGTCCTGGCACCAGGGTGCCTACCAGGATTGGGTACTTTTTTTTATCCTGGGTCTTGTGCACCCAACTATCTCTTTTAATTTTTGAGCTACTTCTGTCCATGATATATGCTATATAAATACAGTCTATATATATCAGTGTCGCCTTGGTGAGATGTTGTGAAAACAGGGTCCACCTTGTGAAGGTACTCACCAAGACTTGAGGATGAATTCAATTTCAGCACTACTGCTCTCCTTTGCTTGCTGACTTTTCATCTCTCCATTCGGACCCCTATTCTGAATGGCTGTTGTTATTCTCCTTAAGGATCTGTATCCAAAACCCAAACTCTCCTTATTTCTTGAGTTCCCCCTATTTTATCACCATTCATTTCCACTCTGAATTATAACTTTCTGTAGCTCTAAAACATTGCTTCAAATTAGGTAATCCTAAACCACCTTGTTCTATTTGAAGGCTCGACTTATCCCACTTGACTTTTGCCCCTTCCCCCCGGATAAATTCACTCAACTCTTTATTATTGTCCACAACTTCTGTTATAGTTGATAAAGAATATGCCTGACAAGTATATAAAACTTAAAATATTTCACTGCTTGCATCTTGCTATCCATATCCGTAGACATGAGCTTCCATTTTCTCAGTTTTTCTGTTATCTTTTGTTTAGTCTCTTTCCACATATCTTTATCTGCCATAACAGAAGCCTTTTTAATCCATATTCCTAAATACTTAATTTTATATCCTCATAAATATAGGTATTGCTGAACCAACTTATGTTTGGGTTCATAATTTACAGATACAGCCATTGTTTTGTCTTCATTAATTTTATATCCCAAAAGTCTCTGTCTCAAAAGGTTCCATAACACTGAGATGTCTTTTTCTGTCTTTTTCTTTTTTTGGGTACAACATAATATATGCAAATAAACCCAACTTTTTTTGATTCCCACACCAATTATATCCTTGAATTTCTGAGTTCCTTATTTTCTTTGCAATGGCTTTAAACATAATGGAAATGAGAAAGGAGAAACAGGACACTCCTGCCTGGTTCCTCTGTTCAGACACAATTTATCATACTGGATCCCGCCCACTTTAATTATTGCCTCTGTTCCCTCATATATCCTTGTAATTAACCATATAATTGTATCAGAAAATGCAGATGCTTCCATTGCTCTACTCAAAAAATCCCTGCTAACTCTGTTGAATGCTTTCTCTGCATCAACACCCACCAACAACAGCAACATTTTTTTCACATTCTGTTTCCCTCTGAATCATCATTGTTCTATTAATGTTGTCAAATGTTTGCCTCCCCATAACAAACCACATTGATCCATATCTATCAGTTTTGGCAAGACCTTTGCCATTATTTTAGCTATTATAAACACTTTATAATCATGATTTAAAATTTAAATGGGTCTATATGAAGTTGGGTCTGACAGGTCTTTACAGGATAAAGGTATTACAGCTACCACTGCTTTCGTCCAGGATGTTGGTACTTCTCCTCCTTTTAAAACACTATTAAACTAAACCTTCCAGATGTTTAGCACATTCTTCTGTCCCAGATTTCAAACTTCCACAGTTATACCATCTGTTCCTGGAGATTTTCCTGCTGATGTTTTATACATAACCATTTTTATCTCATTCCCCCTATCTTAAGTAGTAATTGTTGAGCCTCATCTACTTCTAACCTTAACACAGTCTTCCAGAAATATTTCCATTTGTACTATTTCTTGATTTCTGTATTTCTCCCTTTTGTAAAATGTTCAGAATTATTTATTTATTTATTTTACATGTGTTAACCGGGATGGTCCGACTGGATACATGTCCTTTTTCAGCGGAGGCCCGGGGAGAAAAGCTCCAACAGAGTTACATTGATAATTAGTTACAGTAAATGAGCTGAAAGAACTTAACAAAAACATAGGCTATTTACATACAAGTACAAGACTGCCATTACTATTTCTGAGATTACTACAAATGTAACATTAATAACATATTAGCAAGGACGGTAGGCAGTATAATGACATAGAGTTAGACAGGATACATATTTCTTTATCACAGTATACAAAGTACTTATCATCTTAGCTAGTTGTTTATGTTTTAGTTAATGGCACAGAGCTAGCCTGGGTTTGAGCAAGGACATAGCCTGTGTGACTTGAAGTGGAGTTTTAGACTATTTTTGAATTGACTTAGAGAAGTTGCAAGCGTGATGTTATTTGGGAGAGAGTTCCATATTTTACCAGTGGTGTTGGCAAATAGGGCGTCACCACCTAGGTTGAGAGATTTAGTTGTTTGGACAAGGAGTCTGATTGCTGAGCAAAGGCAGCTTAGATTGGAGTAGGGAGTCATTAAGTTTTTTAGTGCTGGGGTATTCTCAGGTTGTTTAAGGATTTTGAAGGCCTCTATGAGTTGGGACTGGTGAAGAAGGTGTGGGAATTCTATCCATCCAAGCTTTTTCAGATTAGTACAGTGGTGTGTTCTGTAGGGTAGGCCTGTAACGAACCTGGCAATGTGATTATAGCAGGATGAGAGCTTGGCCAGATCAGATTTGTTAAGGTGAGTGAGGACAGGAGAGGCATATAGTAGGGTAGAGAGAAGGTGTGAACGGGCTGTGGCTGCCCTGGCATTTGGGGTAAGGAAGGCTTTAATTCTATATAGGGTCCCAAGTTTCTTGTTGACTGACTTAATGGCTTGGTTGATATGTATATCAAATCTGAGTTTATTGTCAATGTTTACTCCTAATAGCTTTGTATAGGTGTCTGGGGAGATGATGGTCCCATTATTGGATTTTATAGTGAAGTTTTCAGTCGGAGATCTATTGGTTGGGTAGAAGAGAAGTAACTTGGTTTTGTTTGGATTTAAGATCAGGAGATGGTTGGCAAGCCAGTTTTCGACTTTGGTGAAGCTATGTTGGGTGGTAGTTAGTAGATTTGCAAGAGAGGCATTGGAACATATTATAGTCGAGTCATCTGCATATTGAATGCAGGTGGCTTCAGGGATGACTGTTTGGATGTTGTTTATGAAGACTGAAAAGAGGAGAGGTCCTAATATGGAACCTTGAGGAACTCCTATGGTATTTGGCAGTAGGCAGGAGAGCTTGTTTTGCCACATTACTGCTTGTTGTCTCCCAGTGAGGTAAGCTTGAAACCAGTCAAGGGCTGGAGTATCTAGATACAGGGTTTTTAAAGTATATAGAAGTAGCTGATGGTTTACCATATCGGCTTTCGATAGGTCCAGGAAGAGAGCGGAGGATATTTTTTTTATTATTCCGGTTAAGATTAATGTTTTCAGTAAAAGAGAGGAGGGCAGTGGTTGTACTATGATGGGGTCTGAATCCATGTTGAGAGTCTGTGAGTAGTTTATTTTGGGTTAGATAGAGCATTAGTTGGTTTTAGATAGATAGATTGATAGAGCATTAGAAACTTTCAGAAATATCTCCAATACCTTTATAGGATCACAGGTTATTTTTCTTGTTATAGGTTTGCTAAGTTTGGCAATAACCCGTTCTACTTTCTGTTGTCTAAGTCATTGTGTTAAAGGTTTTGTGCACTGGTGTTTTCAAAAAACAGTTGTTTAACATTAGTCTTGCTAAACTTGTACATATTATCCAGATAATCCCTTATTTTCTCTTTAGCACTCTGCAGTTGCACCTCTTCTTGCTCACTGAGTTTTAGGTGGAATATAAATACATGTCCGTATAATCCTCCCCTTTACCAGTAGCCCCTTACTGCCAGCAATCTACCATTATTATCATATTTTCCTCTGCTATCGCTACTGGAGCTCCTCTAGTAATAGTATAATTACCCCCCCCCCTTTTTTTGTCCCTGATATTCTGCTGAATATTTATCCAGGAATCCTTTATTTATCAAATTATAGGTTCATGTGTTCATAGGACATTACTAGGTTAATGGCTTAAGAGCCCTTATAAGCCTAGCCAAATATTACCTGATCTTATCTGATATATGGTCCCTATGGGCTACAGGATGGCAAAGGTTTGTGTCTATGCCTTGAGTATTTGACAACTCCCTGTGTTCATAAGGGGCATACGTATTTCCCCAGGAGGGAAGTTGCAGTTCCACATCCATTGATCCAAACTGTGTTTCAAGAGGGCCAGGGAAGGGCTTTGCTTAACGTAAATAGGAAGTCTGTTTCAAAAAAGAGGTAATCCTTGAAACACATACCAGTCTCTCCAACATGTTTTGTTTGAGTCACAGACCAGGTTTAGATTCATGGATTGGGTGACACTTGTGTTGTTTGTCTTGCAGATGTGTAACAACTCCATCAAGGCTGGATTTGTGAGTGGCTTGTAGGTTAGGCATAGGTCATTCCTTATTAGTCAGTAGGAGGAGATAGAGTAAAGGAATAGAGCTTTTAGTCTATCCAGATAGTACATGTTGTTTACACCCTGAATTTTCTTAGTGAGGAACCTCTGAGGTCACTCCAGCTTGTAAGTGCTTAGTAAAGTCTATGCCAAATGGGGCATTGTACTTGATTATTGATTTAATGAGGGCTGAGTACACTGGGACTATAACTGCCTTGGATTTGGATGCCGTATCTTTACTTATAAGCTGTGCCACATAGAAGGACCCCCTCACCACTGTGGGCACAAGGCAGTCAAAGTTCAGACAACTGTTTGTCTGTGTACCTAGATCTCTCACCTCTGAGTCTACTGTTAGAGGTGCGCTATTAATGTTGTAATTTTCAGGGGTACGTGACTTCCCAGAGGGTATGAAAATGTATTTTTTCACCTTTTGTTTTAGGCCATAGCTCTGGCACCTATCATTTCTCTGATTTAGATCTTCCTGAAGGATATCTACATCATTGGGGCATTCAATGATTGCCCCAAGCTTGCAGTCTTCAGCAAACTTTGTCATCTAGAGGCCTTTCACATTAGTTTTGACTTCAGAGAAGTATATTCAGAACAGGAGTGGTCCCAGCACTGAGCCCTGTGGCACACCACTAGTAAATGGCCTCTTGGCTGGATCTAGATTCAGCCACTTTAACAGCATGTGGCCTGTCCATAAACCATTTTGCTGTCCATCTGGTGACATAGGGATTTATGCCCAGTTTTGTGAGTTTATTTATAATACCTGAGTGGAGAATTGTGTCAAAAACCCTGGCTAGGTCAAAATAGGCAGTATGCACTGTTTTACCCTCATCCATGGCCCTAGTGACTTTCTCAAAGAAATCCACCAGATTTAGTAGATATGACCCGCCCTTGACAAAGCCAAGCTGGGTTGGGTCCACTGTTTTTGAGCTTCCTATGTCATTATTTATCAGGTCCATGATTATTGTTTCCATGGCCTTGCATATAAGACAAGTCAAGACTTATGGGTTTGTAATTTCCCAGGTCATTTGATGGACCTATTTATGCAGAGGGATGACTGTGGTTAAATAGGGATTCTATTGGGTCTGATAGGTCCTGATTAAAGCTGTTTAGGAGGCAACCTGGTATATCATCAGGACCACTCAAAGCCATGTTTTAGCTTTAAAGAGCACAGTGGAAACCTGTTCTTTAGTGATAATTTATGGGGGAATGGTGGAATGTATTTCTTTGGGGATAACTGGGGATGATAGGGAGGTGAAATTTGAGCTGAATTTACTGGCCTGCAGATTTGTTATATTTTCTGACTGAGCATTGGTGGTACTGTCTGTGATGCCCGTGCACTGGCCCAGCAATCAAGGAGCCTCAATCCTCACTACTAATACCAGTGAGGGGCGTCCATATAGGGAAAGGATAATAAATACATACACAGTAAAGTACAATCTCCCTTAAGAGCACACAGAGATCACAGTCAGTCTGGGGCTGGTTTCTCCCTTTCTCTCCATGTCCCCAGTAAGACTCCCCACTGGCACAGCTATTGGGTCCAGATCTCAGCCTAGTGGGCAAGCTAAAACCTCCAGCACCCTGTCTGCCCAACCAGTGCTTTGTGTCCCTGCCCAAGTAGCTTACACACACACACACACACACACACACACACACACACACACACACACACACACACACACACACACACACACACACACACACTTTGAGACAAGAGTTTATACAACCACACAGACACTCCTGAGGAAGGCTGGCACAGGTTCTTCAGCTGTGCCCCTTTTACCCAGACTATACGGTAGAAATCACTGCCACCAGCCACCTAATATTTATCAGCTACTCAAAGGCCCTTAAAACGGTGTTCAGTTATTACTGTGCAATATTATTATCCAAATGGTAAGTGCAACCTAGCAGTCAAGACTTATTTGGAGTGACTTGGTACAGTATCACTATATACATGCAATGTACTCTTATAGCTTAAATTATCTCTACACAAAATAGCCACAGTTGAAAGGTTTAAAAATATTTAATAATAAATAATAAAAATGCCAAGACAATACTTCTTACTACTCAGTGCTTGTCAAGAGTTCAGAGATCACAGAGAAATACTTAAAATAATATCATAGAAAAGTTCTGACATCAACACACAAAAACACTTAGTCTAATATTCCTAATTCCTAGCTATTTCTAAGAGAAAACACAATTCTAAAATCCTACTTACATCTAAATACAGGCTGTGCTGGTGATAATTGGATCTTCTCAAGACAAATGCTCTCATGCTTTTATTGTTTCTGTCCTTAAATTGAATACACAGTACCACTGATTCATTTCAGATTACATCATTTCTTTCTGGTTCCCAGGCTAAGAGATTCTCAGAGTTTAATAGCCCTTGATCTTGTAGCTGGTCAGGAAGCCAGAGCAATAAAATAATTTATACATACACATTCTAGCAACTAAATCTGGTCTCAAGACAATAGCCAGAATTCCTTCATCCAGACAAATTGGCTCCAAGCCCTGACATCAAAGAATTGACTTATTAGCTTTGTTACAGCAGAGTGCACTGTTGTTACATTTTTGCAGTTCCACACTTAACACCATTTTTTTCCATTTAAGAGAACAAGCCTGTGACTGATGTTAATATTTACAAATGACAGAATTATCTACAAAATTCTATCTGGCTAGGCTGGCAGCCTTCACCTATGTTCACACTGTCTACAACTAATTCCGCACATTGTTGGGTGCTACTGTTAAGATTGCAGACATAACTGAAAAATGCCTTACTGTTATCCTTAGCTTAGGAGGCTACTTTTGCCTCAGAATCTGCTTTTGAAGACTTGACTAGTTCCCTGATTTGCTTGTTTAGGCTGAGAGATTTTTTGCTTTGTTGTGCACATTCTGTCTTACTTACCAAACGGAGTTTCTTTCTTTTGTTGTATAATCTATGCATACCATGGGACCACCAGGATGGCTTATTTTTTGTGGGTTTACCTGGGCTTATTTTGGCTGGTACTGCTGTTTCTATGCAGTTGTTTATATGGTAGTACATGGCTTTTGTATACGCCTCTACATAGGCTTCTGTGTTTTCTGGGTTTGGAGAAGCTTGGAAACTAGCTATGCCATCACTTAATGGAAGGTAGTTAGCCTTACAAAAGTTCTTAAAGTTTTTGGGGTTAGGTGGGGGTTCTAATTTTACCTTTATTTCAAGAGAGACTGTTTTTTTATCTCAGCTAACCAGTGAAGATGGGGGGGGGGGGTGTAGCATTCTCACATATTTGTGAGTACCAGGTCTAGGATATTTGTACCCTTAGTGGGAGTGGAAACTAGCTGCTCCACAGCTTTGAGTTTACAAAGCAAAAAAAAAAAAAAGTCTTTAGGTCTACATGTTAGTGGTCATATATGCCTCCAAGTTAATGGAGGGGTAGTTAAAATTACCCATGAGTATGATATTGAGCTGGATGCTGAGTGATTCAAGTCAATTCATATATGATGTATGGGGTTCCTGGGTCATGATGGGGAACCTATAACAACCAAGAATATGGTAATGGATTTTTTTCATAGTTAGTTGGACATGGAGTAGCTCAAGCAAGTCAAATTACTTGACCAGCCTTGAGGTGTGCTTATCCTTTATGTAGATAGATACACTTCTACCTTTTCCTCTTTCATGTTCAGTGGGTTGTTGGAATGTATTAACGGTGTTATAGCCATGAACTGCCGAAGTGCTTTCCATGGCTTTGAATCATGTTTCAGTAACTGCACAGATGTCAGCATTATCTAGGGTGAGGAGAGCTTCCAGGGAGTGAAGTTTCTTGTTGGGACTCCTAGCATTGAGCAGTAACACATTTAGATTCTTCTTCTTACTTGTCAATGTGTATACAAAATTGTACTAACAATGGAGCTTTTCTCCCCAAGCCTCCACTGAAAAAGGACAATATGCCCAATTGGGCATTCCTGGTAAACAAATGTAAAATAAATAAAATAATAAATAGATTGTCCTGAGTAGATTTTACTATGTTGGCAGGTTTGTCAATTTGTCAATGCCTAAAAATGCAGTATGGGGGTGGATAATGTTTTAGCCAATATCAAAATGTCTAATGGTGACAGGTGAAGACCACCCCTGGCAAAGTAGTATGACCTGTCAGCCATGTTCTTCCAGGCTTACAAATATTGGACAGAAATACAACAAGAAAGTCCCAAAAATATGAAAATATGACAAAAATGCCAGTAGAAAATATAAAAATCACCAGCTTGCACTTTATTAACAAGAATGTCTCAAGTCTCTAGCACTTCGGCAAAAAATGCCTTCTAGGAGTCAAGTATTGGACCCCTTTAGAATGACAGTAACTAAGCCAGTTGTTAAAGACAATCATTTTCTGATGGCATTGTGGCATCATACTTGGAGATGATTTAATGCTGCTCAGTGTTCGGCACATACTGACTTGTCACACATTCTGAGAGCTTAATAATGTCTCTTTTCATATAGTCCAAGGAGGTACATTTCAGGTTATTTTATTTATTTATTTATTGACATTTAACTGGGTTGGTCCATCTGGGCTTGTGGCCCGTTTTCAGTGGAGACCCGAGGATAAAAGCTCCAGTTACAGACAATTTATAGTGTGTAAAAAAAAAATGCCCACAAAGACTATGGTTGAGTCATACTGGTACATACTGGTACTTGGGGGTTAAGTGACCTGAGTGCTTGCATGATCTGGCTGAGCCTGGCCCCTGACAGGCAACTAACTGTGACCTTCTCCTTATTCAGTCTGGTAAGAGGAACATCGATGTCTCTCGCTATGGAGTCTCTTATGACCAAAATATCGGGTTGTGGTGTGTTTTGCCTTATGGGCTTGGTAGTTGAGACACAATGAAATGTGGTTTTGTGAGTTGTGATCATAATTGTCTTGTTTGTGTGCATGTGGAGTTTCTGAGGACTGCGCCTGAGAGGTCTTTGAGGTTTGTACCTAAGTTACATGTGAGCACCTCCGCATATGTAGGTCTATGTGTCTGGTCCTTTAAAGGTGTAGTAAATGGTGTGTGTGTGTGTGTGTGTGTGTGTGTGTGTGTGTGTGTGTGTGTGTGTGTGTGTGTGTGTGTGTGTGTGTGTGTGTGTGTGTGTCACTGACAAGCCGTTTGTTGGTTTCCTGTATCTGTATGTGAGGGTCTAGCCTTCAGTGTCCTTGTTTAACTACTTCTCTCACATACTGTATTTGTCATTCCAGAATTAAGAGGTTTTTAAGTGTACTTAGCCTCAGGATGTCCATGTCCACCAAGCTAGAAGGAGAGATAGCAGGAAAGTAACTATCCATGGTTGCAGGTCCTAATATGTACTTTGCAAGGGATAGGAGTGGAGAGTGTTTGCAACCAGATGAGGAATGGGTGCTTATTTGGTGTACTCTACAGCTAGCCTAACTAGTGATGCTGCCCCACACCCAAACCAGATGCTCCTTAAGCAGTGATAGTTCTAAGTGCTGTAATAATATAGTCTAGACCTGAATAGTCTTAACTAAATGTGGCAGTGCTGCTCACCACATTAACTGGATGCTCTGTGAGTAGCGTGGGACTGTGTTAAAATTCTAGAATAGTTTTTAAAGGGAAATTGCAACTTTTGGTGATTGCATATATACAGGGCACCACTAACCACTGGCTTATATATGAGCTGAAAAAAGCAAGTTTTACATTAGCTATGTCCTAAGGTCAATCAGGTAAGCACACAATAAGCTTTCCACCATCAATTCCCAGCTCAGATAGGTGAAACCAACCTTCTCCTGCCAAAAGAATGCAGACTCTGACTCTCTTCATGTAAAATGACTGGTTTGGAGCCCAAGTGTTAGGAAACCACAAACAGATGCCTAAATACTAACTGAAAAGCATTAGAAATTCACATGCTTATTTCTTTACAAATGTGTCTCCTACAGCATTGCTATTTGCACTCTGGATTATATAATATAATTCCATACTCTTACCTTTTGTCTTTACCTGTGAGGCCATTTATTTTCCAAAATAGTATGGATAGCCTAGCCACTATGATAAGAAGTTATCATTCCCACTACTAATGTTTGGCAAATTCATCTTCTATACAGTCATTTCTTGTTATCGCTCTTTTAACCTATTTCACATTAATATTCCCACACCTAATGTTGATCAGGTTGATTTTTTTATACAGTTGTTTCTTGTCATCTCTATTTGAACCTCTACTGCAGTTTCAAGACTTTTTGTTTTATCAAAAATCCTCAAGAAATACTTCCATAACACCCTCATAATCTATTAATTTAAAACAAAAACACAAACTATGTACATTTTCAAATAATGAAGTTTAATCCTCCTGATAGAAACAATTGTCCCACACTGAGAGCTGCACCCACTGATATTACCTAACCTAAAAATACAGGTTATCTGTGTTAAAGCACATGTTACAGCCTGTGCTCTCACTTACACTGATTGCAGCCTGTTCTTTTTTTTCTTTTCCCTAATCCTCTTTCCATATGTGAAAAACAGCTTGTATACTCTCAGTAAACATTAACTTTTAGCCTTAAGAGTGCACTGGCTATATTTAAATAAAACCAAATTATACACTGTTTTAGTAAACACACTGAACTATTTAGACTGCGAAGAAAACTACCTCTTATTTACTTCCAGTAATTTCAGACTTTATTTTTTACTGAGTTGCTTGCCCTTGTGCCTTTTAATTTTACTTTTCCCTGAGCAAACAATGCTCAGAACTCACATTGAGCATTCATTTACTACAGGGAAAAAAGCATGCTAATATCCTTTCATATGCAAGAGACTCAGCCCTTCTCCTTACATTCACCATGTTTTAAGATTAAGCCAAGGGCATTAATCCAGACATTCACCTATGCATACGTAAAACAGCTCAGCTCTACATATATTGTAATCAGTGCACTTTTACACCCTACCCCCCAGCCCAACAGTCCAAGATTACAGCTTATTAACTTAACCATGCTTTTTTCCAACCTTTCTCCTCTTTTACATATTAATGCCCTCATTCATACACCCTCCCTCCCTCCCAACCTCAGGTTACAAAATCGCACAACCAAATTTAAAGACCTCCTTAAATCACACCTTTATACTAACCCTATTTACAACTGCAATGACCTCACCTGAATCCTCACCACACTGAAGGCAGCTTACTCCCCAAATGCTCATGTTACACTGTCACCTAACTGCATTAAATTCTCTGTAAATATTATAAATATGTACCTGGTTCTAATGCTCACTCTACACTGTCACCTATGTTCATAGGCTCATAGGTTGGTACTAAGCTATTGGCCCTAGGGCTTATACAAGCCTAACCATAACAATTCCCTAGCTATTTCTTCCCACAACATTTACTTCCCTGGACCCCTGTCTAGCAGGGTGACTGATGTGATCCCTGGGGTGAATTTCCTTTCTCCCATCCAATCATCAAGGTTCCTTTTGAAGATGGCCAAAGAGGTGCTCTGTTTGAGATGTATGGGCAGTCTATTCCAGAGTCTGGGGAGTCTCTGGGTCAGGAACCTATCCCTCCAGCATGTTTTGTTTATTGTGATGACAAGGTTTAGATCCCTGGAGCATGTGGCTCTGAGGGATTGGGATTTCTATAAGTGTAGCATGTCCAACAGCTCTGGGTTTGACATGGCCTTGTATGTTAAGCAGAGATCACCTCAGAGTAGAAGATATGCAACAGAGTATAGCTGGAGTTTTTTTAAGGTGGTCAGCATAGGGCATCTGCTTTAGGCCTGTGATTCTTTTAGTGAGGTATTTCTGCAGCCTTTCCAGTTGTTGCAGATATCTTGAGAGGTACATACCAAATGGGGCGTTGTATTCTATAATGAGTCTAATGAGGGATGAGTACAGTGGGACAATTACCTCCTTTTTTCTGGATGAAAAGCCCTTCGTGATGAGGTGTGCCACATTGAAGGATTTACTGACTGTTGTGGCGATGTGGTTATTGAAGGCGAGACCACTGTCCACCTGTGTCCTTAAGTCTCTTAATCACACTTTCAGTGTTTAGTGTACTGCCACCTATGTGGTAATTCACGGGTACATGTTTTTTCCCAAAAGGGATAACTATGCATTTCTGGGCATTGAATAGAAATGTAAAGAGAAACTACTTTGAACTAATTCTGTCTTTGAGTTCCCTGAAGAACTGTTCATTTATTACTTTAGGTATGTAGCCAGCTGTTCTTGCAACCAGTGATGTTCCCCGGTCTGGCTCCACACCCTCTTCAACCTTAAGTTGAAGAGCATAAAAAAGCTCATGAGGAAGAAAAAAGCTCTTCTCTCTGTTTAAACAGAGGCAAGCACCTGTTACAGTTTATGCCACACACAGAGGGCTACAATGAATGCTTCATTTCTGACCATGCAATACCAGCATTCATTTCTGAATACCAGTAATGCATTAAAGACATGGAGCTCTAAAGCACTTCAGTCATGACCTCAAATTCAATACTAGCTTACCAGCACTGAAGACCAAATAGGATTTGTCGATCATGCCCTTTAACATTTTGTATCTGGGGTTCCTGCCACCTTCACCCTACCCGAGCTATGTTGCTGATCTGACATGAACTTAACTCATTACAATAGTACATAAGGGAAAATTGCATCGGAATTTGAAAAAAATACTGCATTTGAGTTGAAATGTATTTGCAAAAATAAGTGTTTCTTATTTGCAGTGCCTGTGGTTTGTTTCACAATTTCATTTATTTTATTCACTTGCTTTCTTAAAATGACAACAGAATTCACCAGCATTTATTCTTTGCAACAATATATATGCACACACACCCACATACATATGTATATGTAGGTGTGTATGTATGTATGTGTGTATATATATATATATATATATATATATATATATATATATATATATATATGAGTTTACTTTGATTCACTTAAAACTCGTTTCACTGAATCAGATTTCACTGAATGTTAAGTACTGTTGTGTTGCAAATAAAACGTATATATGTCCTTTTCTCTACTGTAGTTGATCCTGGAGTTAGTATGTATAGTAAGGGAGGGGTGTGGGGGACTACTTACTTTTGGTTTTATGTTGTTAGCTTTCAGGGAAATGAGATTCATAAATATAAAACCTAAGTAGGTGGGGGGCTATGCCCCCCAACTACATATATTAACTCCAGGATCGCAGTACAGTGGGGAAAGGGGTATATATGTTTTATTTGCCCAACAGTACTTACATCTAGTGAAATGTGATTCAGTGAAATTAGTTTTCAGTGATTTGAGCTAAGAACGATTTTTTGAAGCTGAATTGAAATTCAGTGAAATGAGTTTTCAGTGAATCAAAGTGGAACCATAAATATATATATATATATATATATATGGGTCTACTTTGATTATATGTATATGTGTGTGTGTATATATATATATATATATATATATATATATATATATATATATATATATATATATATATATATATATATGTATATATATATATATATATATATATATATATATATATATATATATATATGAGTATGTAGGTTGATCTCCTTCACAGCAGATTAATATTGGGGAAAAAATTATCTGTCTCAAAAGATTGATCTGGCAATGCAAATCCTTATCTATTATATTTTTGCTTACAAATTCAAAAACAATATTTTTTACTGGGGGGCTCCCAAACCTCCTGCTACTTATATATACCAACTCTGAGATCATACAGAACCAGGGAAAGGGCATATTCCTCAACCCTGAAAATATTGTTTTTAGTTTTATGTTCCAAGGTTATGTCTCAGAGCATGCACTATCTTCTGTCAATTTTTGATTATTTTACATCAATGGTTTGAATATCAACATTCTTCGGTTTTGGTCTTAGCCACTAAATTCATGTGTGCGTAACCATGTAAACAGGGTAGGGAGCACTCATCTAAATGGACAATTTTCAGGCCTGCTTAGAGTTTACAAGAACAAACACATGCAATTAATACATAGAAAAACATCACAGCAAATATTTTAAAGATGTTGACATTATAGGAAAATCATTGTTCTGAAACTGAAAAGATTCAACCATGTAAACAGGGTAGGGAGCTGAAACTGGAAAGATTCAAAACTGTAAAGAAATAAACTAAAATAAAAAAGTTAAAACATATTATAATATTGTATATATGTGCAGAAGATATGATAGCCCCTTCCAGAAAATCCTATCCTTATTTTACTCCCTAAGAAATGGGTTTTCATGACTCTCCATCACTATATTCTATTGTGCTGTTGAACAACTACCAGTGGAATGTAAATCTTTATTTATCGTCCATACCCAAGTGGGACCTACAGTCTCACTGAACAACAGGGAAAAATTAGTAAGTGACAGCAGTTTTACAGTCTATGGTTCTAGAACTTCAGTGCCAGTGTCTTTGTGTGTGTGTGTGTGTGTGTGTGTGTGTGTGTGTGTGTGTGTGTGTGTGTGTGTGTGTGTGTGTGTGTGTGCATGTGTGTGTGAGAGAAGGCCTCAGAATGGCTTCAATCCATATGCTATGTAGGCGGGGTTTGCATATCATATCATTGGTTGTTTGTTTCATAGT
Organism: Protopterus annectens; assembly: GCF_019279795.1. Taxonomy (NCBI): domain Eukaryota; kingdom Metazoa; phylum Chordata; order Ceratodontiformes; family Protopteridae; genus Protopterus; species Protopterus annectens. Next base: position 1,430,006,107 of record NC_056733.1, on the reverse strand, counting down.
ACACACACACACACACACACACACACACACACACACACACACACACACACACACACACACACACACAAAGACAGCTATACACATATCTTGGCCCATATTTGAGGTGGTATGGTTGCCTCCTAGTGTTCATATGTAATACCAAATCTTCCCACATGAAATGCTTGACACATGATTGTTAATGAAAGTATTCATCAAAAACAGCAAATGAAAAACTCACTTCCTAATAATCCGTTCATTAACACTGCAATATGCATTCTTGCAAAGGGGTAAGTTTGCTTGAACCACAGTGTGGGAAGCAAGAGCCTCCGACCGTACCTCTAAAGTTCTGTATACTAACTTCACTGTTACAAAACCAAGCATACAGTGGCCTTGCACATTGATCCCAGTTCAGTATAAAGCAAAATATGATTTTGATGAGATCTGCTCAGTGATCAAAACCTGATTCAATAGTCACTACCTGTAGGGTAATTCATCCTAAGCCTTGACCTGACATGCAGGAAATACTTGATATGGAGTGATTGCTCTCATTCTACTCTGTTTGGGTAGCTAGTGACCCAAGTCTTTTCTTTTCTAAAACACTGGCATTACACTTGGAAATGTAACTATTGTATTATCCCTGGCAGTTCTGTAATCCATATCACATATTCAGTAATACTGAACTGGTCACACAGATTGAAGTTTTTCTTTCAGTTATAAATTTCATAGAACCTGGTACACTGTAAAAAGCACTTTGGCATGCACTGCAGCTTTTGAAAGTGAACTTCCTAAAATAAAATGATGTAAATCATGGCAGGAAATGACTCGCAGCTTTACCCTCAAGTCATTTTATGCTGGCAAGAGGTCTGAATGATGCATCACACTATTTCAGATGCCAGCAAACTGAGACATGCAGCAGGTGATTACTACATTAGATACAGTTTACTGCCAACAGTTACAAAACACAGACAGCCGCCTTATTTCCTCATTTTTAAACCTTGTAAAATTGGCATGTTATGCATCTTTATAGAGTTTACTGATACACCCTTGCAAAAATTTTGGTTGTTAAAATGTCTTTAGTGAGCTTATGCAATACTTTCCTTATGTAGTTTCTACAGGGCTTCTGTGGTTCTCAAACTGCTGTGTATTCAAACCGAAGCCACAATCTTTGGTCCCATACCACAGCTTAGAAACAACTAAATAACTGGAAGTCACTTTTCTTTCTTGTCTGAGTCATATCATGTTCCACACCATGTATTTCCCCAGAAGTAGTGAGAAGGTTTGCATTTACTGTTTTGTGTTGTTATACACAAATGTTAAACTCATACATTCATAGAATTCCTTTCCTGTAAGTGACAGGGTTGACTGACACTCAGACACCTGGAAAAACACTACAAAAAGAAAATAACTACAGGCAAAATTCATTGAAGCTAGGTAGTGCATTAGTTCATTCTTAGCAAGGAAGAGTATGGAGTTGCTTACTTTGACAAGTTAGTGCATAAAACCAGTCTTCAGCCAAGACCTGAGCCAGGGGCCAGATCACTTTAAAAAGAAAAAACAAGATTCTTTAGAGGAAATACATAAATATGCAGCACTGTATAAAATGTATACTTCTAAAGAAGCATATATGTATAAAGAGTGCAGATAATGCAAGTATCTATCAACTAATAAGTCTCCACCAGTTATGCATAGTCTCCCTGAAAAGACATATAATGATGAATCAATCTCAGTCCTTAATTCAAGGATTGAATAGAAATGTAGTAACATATAGCTACTGTGCTGACTCTCATTAATCCACCTCTGACATACTAATCAAAGATGAATTATATTTAAATTCTTAAAGTTGCACACACACACACACACACACACACACACACACACACACACACACACACACACACACACACACACACACACACACACACACACACACTCATAATGCATGCACAGATATTATAGTTTATTAGCGTATACCTCTGTACTGTACTGTACTGTACCTCTGTACAGAGAACTGTGCAAATAAGTGTAAAAGTATATACTTGCAAAAGGATTTAGTCTGTAGTATAGAATAGAATCTGCTCACAGATGTAAACTGTCTTTCTGCTTTTCCTGGTTAGGGGTCACCACAGTGGAACTCCGGTCTGCTAATGACTGACAGTGAATTTGTATGATGTCAAGTTGCCAGTCTGGCACCCAACCTTCAAAGAAGGCACACCCGCACACGCTCACACCTACCTGCATGTCTTTAAATTCACTCATATAATTCATGTAAACTAAAACTCAAAAAACATACTCTGTAAGTATTGCCAAGAGTATTACAAACAGCAAATCAGAAAAAGTGAGATCAGCACTTACTTGAGGGTATGGAGGAAGGCAACAAAAACAATTCACATACAGTAGTTATTTACAAAAAACAGATTAAAACATTCTAAACAAGATATGTTATGTGTATCTTGTTTAGACTACAGTTATTTGGAAGCAAACAAGAAAATGAATACCAAAAATGGCCACACTATGTAGCCAATGCCCTTTTTTCAAGTGGAAAATGTTAGGGGAGTAGTTGATCAAGGATAAAAAGATTTTAAAGAGAAGGACACTTTGTTAAGTTACATTAAGATGACAAAGACTGGGAACTAAAAAGAAGATACGTATGGTTAAGATTATTACACATCTAGAAAAAAAAGTTAGCTTAAAGAATGTACAAAGAGGTCTGAGAAGAAAACCCCTAGATGTCCATCTGAGATATAATAATGGAGTGCTGCTAAGATCTGCATTGTGGCATTTTATCTTTCTTTATTAATGTACTTGATTTTTGTATAAAATGTCTTAGTATATGTTGTTTAATGCTTGTGAATTTTATGGGGTCTGAATAGAGAGACGGAGAGATGATAAGTCAAGCAAGCAAAGAAGAGTAGTGTTGCTGAATTCATCCTCAAGTCTTGGTGAGTATCTTCATGAGGTGCACCCTGATTTTTACAAAATCTGACCAAGGTGACACTAATATACAAACTGTATTTATACAGCATACATCATGGACAGAAGTAGGTTTAAAATTAAAAAAAGATAGCTGGGTGCACATGACCCAGGATAAAAATGTGCCCAATCCTGGTAGGCACAATGGTGCCAGGACTGGAAAAAATGGCAGTGTAGAATCCTCAAAATATGGAAATATTCCTACAGTGGGGCCAGGCCAGGCCCAGGTGGAGGATGCCCCCCCCCCCCCCGTTGTAGAAGGAAGTAGTAGTCTACAAAAAGAAGAGCCATAAAGATGATAAAGTGGACTTTTGAGGATAAGAAAGAAATTATGTATTGTTACTATTATGCAATTTCCAGACACAAGATATACAAAATGATTAAGAGAGAAATTAGAGGAAAGAAAAATACTTCCACAAGAGAAATTGTCAGAAGTTTCAAATAAAAACTTGTATTCATTATTACGATAGATTTGTGAAAAAATGTACATAGATCAAGAAACTTTGATCTGTTTGGAAAAAGAAGCATCTGAGGAAATGCAAAAATATAAACAACAAAACCTAGAGATTTTTGAAAAGTATAAAAAAAGAAATATGGACATGGGAAAGAAAGACAGATTTGATATGGTGCAATATTTATACAAAGGAGAACGCCAAATTAATCAATATAAAGAAGGCAGCCCCAAAGATATTCAAAGACAAAATACAGGCAAAGGCATCCAGATATGGAAAATTTCACAATAAAAAAAAAATATCACAAAGAGAGAATGCAGAAAAGAAGATTAGTAAAGTAGAAGTTAAAGAAATAGAAGCTGAAGTTATGGAGTGCCTGGGAAGTGAAGGATATGGGGTACACGTTCAAACACAGGTTACATCACAGCATGAAGGTGCGAGTCCCCAAAGTAAGGAGAAGCCAGAAGATCAAGGAACATCTGAAGAAGAAATATGGACATGGGAAAGAAAAAGTGATTTAATATGGTGTAATATTTATCAAAGGAGGAAGCAAAACTAACCAATACAAAGAGCAGCACCAAAGATATTTGAAGAGAAATACAGGCAAAGGATTCCGGACATGGAAAACTTTATAATACAAAAAAATAAGAAGACAAAGAGGAAAAGTAGAAAAGGAGATTAGTAATGGAGAACTTAAGAAATAGAAACTGAAGTTATGGAGCACCTGCGAAATGAAGGATTCAGTGTAGAAAATTTAATTCAGAAAGCACCACAAAAGGATAGAGCAACAGATATCCAAATTAAGGGGAAACCAGTGGAATGGGAAGCAATTGGTCAGGTGCCATATGAGGATATTTTTGAGCCTTCCACAGGAAACCAGTATAAATGTTCACTTAAAGGTGGACAGCAAGGGAAGGAACAGGAAACTGTGGAAACTCTGACGAAGTCAGTGTTGAGGAGTGATAGGCCAATGAGTTCCAATATGACAGAGCAACGGATGGCACAGGACGAAATTGAAAAAAATGTGCCACAGGAAGATGCTATAGAACTTGCTACAGAATGCCCACAGGAAATGTAAAACAAAAAATCTTCCCTCAGTTTAGAATAAAACGAGCTAAGAGAAGAGTTGCTTGATTTAATAAAGATATAGACATATTAAGATCAATGCAGATCAACAAAAATACTAAGAAAGATAGACATAATAAAAACTATGCACAGTATTAAAACAGACCAGGATATATTATGAACTATCGCAAACAACAAACTAAAAATCTCAGCACAGGTGGAAGAACTTAGAAGATATGCAGATATATAAAGTATAAAATAAGCAATTTAGTGATGACCCAAAAAAGTTTTATAGAGGATTGGGAAACAAGGTAAAACAAATTGGAAGACCGCCAAAAAAAGAAGAAATAGACACATTTTGGAGAAGTATTTATGAAGATCTTGTGGAACATAACAAAGATGCTAAATGGATAGAAGAAGTAAAAAAAAAGAATAAGAAGTTTAAAGGTACAGGATATGAAATGGGATGAAATAACAGCCAGAGAGATTGAAACAAAGTTAAGAAAAGCTTCTCCAACAATAATTCCTCTACAGGAATCAACCTTCATACTTACTCCCAAATTATATCTGACATTACAAGACCTGACAAAAACAGAAACAAAGGGTCAACCTTAGATTGAATCCTGGTTTCTGATCCTGACAAAATCTCTTCCTCAGTCACTCTCCCAGACAGTATTAGTGACCACTCTCCAGCATTTGCTATACGTAGGGTCACCTCTACACCTAACCCTCACCAATATAGATACTCTAGAGATTTATCTCACTTCTCTCAAAATACCCTTAATGACATACTATGTAATACAAACTGCATCCCAGTAAAATCTCTTCCACTCAATGAAGCTGTGCAATTCTTTAATTCCACATTTATCAGAACCCTAAACAGTCTTGCCCCCTTCAGACTAAAGAGAGTTAAATCAAAACATGCCTGCTGGCTGACTAAAGCCACAAAACAAGTCATGACCTCTAGGGACAAAGCCTGGAAAACCTGGCAAAAAAATAAAACATCCTATAACCTCAATCATTACAAACAACTTCAAAATCAGGCTAAACGTTTAGTTGCCAAAAACAAAAAGGAATACATCTAAACTATTCAAGACCAGCATAGTCAAAATCCCAAAAAATTCTGGGGAGCTATTAACTCCCTATTCCACCCAGGAACTATCAATACCCCATGCCCAAACACAGATAAAACCCCTCTGAGCTTACTACCTTCCCACCTATCGACCTAAACACATTAGGATCTTCATCACTACATAATCCCTCAAATCCCATACCCAATTTCTTTCTATCACCCATTCACACATCAACCATCCAAAAACTTCTCCTCAAACGAAAACCTTGCACTAATGCCCCTGATAATCTACCTACTGAATATCTTCAACTAGCAGCCCCTTCCATAGCTTATCCTATCAGCATCCTCCTGCTCTATCCTGTTGTGGTGCTTTCTGAATTAAATTTCCTACACTGAATCCTTCATTTCGCAGGTACTCTATAACCTCTGTTTCTATTTCTTAAGTTCTGCATTACTAATCCTGCATACCAGACATCAGGAAAAAAGCATTTGTCATTCCTTTCCATAAAGGCGGCAATGACTCCAACATCTCAAACTTCCGTCCAATAGCCATTCTTTCTCATCTCTAAAATACTAGAGAAGTGTATCCATACACAGCCTCTAAACCTTATACTGAAACACCAACTGCTTTCCCTACTCAACATGGCTTTAGACCCAGACATAGCACCAACACTGCCCTTATTTCCTTCTTAGATACAGTTAATAGAGCTCATGATGCTGGCTCCATAGTCTACACACTCTTTCTCGAGCTATCAAAGGCATTTGACACCATTTCTCATTCACTACTGCTTACCAAACCCTCTAACTTTAGACTGTTCCCCCCTACCCTACAATGGTTTACCAGCTTCATCAGCAGCAGACAGCAATCTACCAGATGGCTGCACTCCTCCTCTCCTTTCATTCCTATTAATACAGGTGTTCCCCCTCCTGTTCAGTATATTTGTCAACGACTTAGATCAAATGCTCGCCGATAGTTCCATCATCCAATATGCAGATGACTCAACTATAATCTGCTCCTCAAAATCTCTCACTGAATTACAGCATTCCCGGTTAACAAATGTTAAATAAATAAATAAATAAATAAATAAATAAATAAGTAAAATCTCACCCAAAAAGCATTCTCTCTACTAAGCACTGGATGTCCCAAAATCACGTAGCCCTCAACCCCAATAAAACTAAACTTCTATTATTTAGTCCCACAATATCTAGCCCTATCAACAAATGTCTATTTACTGTCACTTCCCTAAACAACACTTTCATAGAAGTTGTTCTTAGTACAAAATTGCTAGGTGTCATCATCGATGACAGACTAACTTTTGACCTACATATATACAGCAACATCAAAAAGATACATCAAAAGCTAGGTGCCTTATACAGACACAACTACTTCCTCATTCTCGCTACAAAAATGTCCCTACCCTCATCATTTCTACTTCCAACTCTGCTATACGGTGGCCCCATCCTCACCAACCCACAATCCTCTCTAAAAAGTAAGCTTGACTCGTGCTACAATAAAATCACCAAATTCGCTACAAATGCAAAATACTCCTCACATCACTGCTCCTCGCTGCATCAGCTAAAGTGACTAGAATCTCCCCACCACCCTACTTATCTACAATTAAAAAAAGCCCACAAGTTAATCTTCCAACCTGAAAGCTGCCCTTCCATCTCATCCATACTGACCATTTATCACCCCAATCGCCACCTCAGGTCTGAAAACAAAATGTTGTTGTCTATACTGAAAAACCCAAACTGTCAGCTGGCCAAATGCTATATTCCTTTGCTGTCTCCAAGTTATGGAACAATCTTCCCCCATCTCTCAGAACTATCAGCAATCCTGCATCCTTCAAAAAAATCCCTAAAAGAACACCTTCTCTCTCATTGGCTATGCTCGTGTACCCCACCAATAAATCCATAAACCTGATTTTCCCTCTCTAGAACCCCAATCTATATCCATCTTTTTATACTCTCCACCACTCCTGTCCTGTCTATTAGCACCCTGTCTCTGTCTATCACCTACTTCATTTTCTAACTCAGTCCTTTCACTTGTTTTTCTCCCAGATTCCATGCTTCTCAACTTCTACCCATACACAGGAATATACCCACATTATTGCTCTCTATCCTTACATTTCTGCAGCCTTCCTCCCTGCCCACAACTGACTTCTTTACACTCTGCCATTTCCACTATCACTCCTATATATTCTCATCTTATCTGTAACACACTAAGACCTTTGTTTGCAATTACTGTATGATATCATTGTTATATTTCCTGAGTTTACATTTGTAATTTCTGTGTACAATTTTACCATGTATCGACATTGTCTTTAATTGTTTTTAATTACTTCATATGTAATATTGTGGAGCTTTTCTCCCTGGGACTCCACTGAAAATGAGCTCTTTCTAGGCCCAGTGGACTTTCCTGGCCAACAAATGCAATAAATAAATAAATAATTGGAAAAACCCAGGCTCAGATGCAGTAACTAACTTTTGGCTAAAAGTATTAACACCTTTGCATAAAGATTAAGCCATGAGTAAGAACTATTTATATGCACACTCCGAACAGACACCAACCTGGCTAACAAGAGGAAAAACAATGCTCCTACTTAAGAGGGAACCTGCAAGCTACCCTAAAAAGTATAGATGAATAACTTGCCTTCCGACGGCATATAAACTATATATGGGAATTGATGCCGACAGAGTTTATAGTCATTTAGAAAAAAACTCAGTTACGGCAGTAGAACAAAAGGGCAATAAAAGAAACTCATATGGAACAAAGGATCATTTGTTGCTAAATAAAGTCATAGTGGAGAACTGTAAAATGGAGAAGAATCTAAGTATGGCATGGACTGACTACAAAAAAAGGATTTGAAAGGATGAAAGAGTGCTTAAAAATGTATAACATACACCCTACACTGATCGACTACATTACAGTGACCATGAAACAGTGGCAGACCACTTTGCAATTAAGCCATGATAAAGGACAAATTATTATTCCAGGGATACAAATTTAAAGGAGGATATTCCAGGGTGACTCTTTGTCACCACTGCTGTTCTGCCTTGCCCCTAACCCATTAAGCTGTCTACTTAACAGCTTAGGCCATGGCTATAATTTGGCTCCTAGAAAACAACAAAGTGCAGACTTCTCATCTTCTGTTTGTCGATTACTTAAAACCCTATAGCTCATCAGATGAGGAACTGAAAGCACAACTGCATGTTGTCAAAACTTTTTCAGATGATATAAGAATGTCATTTGGTCTTGATAAATGTGCAAAAGCAACCTTTAAAGCAGGAAAACAGCAGCACCAGGAAAACATCAGCTTGGGACAAGAATGTGATATAAAAGAACTTGAGCAAGAGGGAGTGTATAAATATTTGGGAATTGATGAAGAATCAACAATAAAACATGAACAAATGCAAATAAAATTTATTAAGGAATACTTTAGAGGACTTAAATAAATTAATCCTGAAATCAACATTGACATCTAGGAACAAAATCCAAACTATAAACCAGTTTGCTCTTCCTGTCCTAACTTACAGTTTTGGAGTGACTGATTGTCCTGTCCCCAAAATGTGTTGAATAGATGAGACAGGAAAACTAGAGGGATGCTTCATGCTCACTAAATAATTTATAAAAATCATTGCATACCAAGATTATGTATTCAATGTTCTGAAGGAGGTATGGGCCTCCTTGAAATTGATTACATGTATAGATCTGCAATCATGGGATGCCAAACATATCTGCTGACCTCACAAGACCCAAATGTAGTGAAAGTTTTGAAACATGAGCAGAATAAATCTAAGATGACTTCTCTGCTTAATACAGCAAAAGCATATTGGCATCAAGCAGGAATGGAAATCAAACCAGAAGTAGATAAAAATCAGGCAGCAACTGAATGTGCCAGAAAACAAAAGCAAGAATATAAGGTGAAGGACCAGATGTGAAAGCAAGAAATGTGGAAAATGCATAAATATAGTTGCAAGTATAGAAAACTTCTAGAAGAACCTCATGTTGATCAGGAACGAGCACAGGAATGGTTAAGGAGAGGCAAATTCAAACCAAGAGATGAAAGGTTAATATTGGCAGTTCAAGATAGTGGGCTACGTACAAGCTGGTTTATAAAGTCCATTGAACATGTGGGAGAAACAGACAAATGTAGGTTTTGTAAAACCGAATTGGAAACAGTTGCACACCTCGTTGCTGATTGTGGCATACTAATGGTAGAAGGATTATTATACTGAAAGGCATAATAATGTGGCGAGAGTGTTGCACTGGGGATTATGCAAACATTATGGTACTGAAGTGGCTGAAAAACACTGGAAACATGAGCCACTAGATGCTAGAAAACCGGACATAGTGGTCCATAAAAAGAAGACAAAAGTAGCATTGATCATTGAAATCACCACACCCGGTGATTACACTGTCTTGTATACAGAGAGACACAAAGTCATAAAATATCAAGGTCTGCAGGCAGAAGCGACAGCAATGTGGAAGAAAAGATACCCAGACATTTCCAGTAGTAGTAGGAGCAATGGATTTTATAAACAAGAATCTACAATTCCATTTAGATATGTTAACAATATGTGTAAATCCGTACGACCTGCAGAAGGAGTCATTACTGGGCAAATTGCGGGTACTGCGAAGAGCACTTTTGGCTGACATCAAAGACTGAAACAATACTAATTTCATGAACTTTAATCGTACTTTGACTTAGGAATGGGGTCCATTCCCATCATGGTATTAGAAACCCAAAAGACTTGCCGAAATTAAAAAAAGACTGCTACTAACATCTGCAATGCGGCATTTTATCTTTCCTTATTAATGTACTTGATTTTTTGTATAAAATTTCTCAGTATATGTTGCTTAATGCTTGTGAATGTGATTCTGGATGAGTGTGGCTGAATGTTGTGCCTTAAGGTTAAAATGCAAAGTAAATAAACGAACAAATACATAAATAACCACTTTTCATATTGCAACCTGAAAGGCATGTTAGGCGTTCTGAAGGAACTGATAAAATATGGATTCCACAGTTATGCACTTAGAAATAATACTGACTCCTTTTATTTCCTTCATTTGTTTACACAGGGCATTTCAAAAAGATTTTTAAAATCTTTACTCATTTAATGACAGATAAGGTGTGTAAGTTGTTTCCATCATATAGTGTACTGTATCATGCTTAGAACCATGGCCTTTATCATTGTTTAGGAAGTCATTTCCTCAAAGATACCTGGTATTTTGAATTTTTGTCTTTCAAATACATTTTCCTGTGGGGAATACTCACTTGTTTCTTGGAGAGATTTAAAATGGCATGACATTTATTTTTCTTTCTGATGTAGTATATAATTGTTTCATATTGGTACAGTTTAGTGTAGTTTTCTTTATGATCATGGTTTAGTAATATAGTGTGCAGTGCTCTTACATATATTTTGTGAATTATGGGTTATGTTTATTACTACTAGATTTTTGGAACTTTGCTAATTTGAAGCGAGGTCTTTAGCTTACTATTGTGTAACGATAAAATTAATAAAACAAATACTTCAGTCTACACATTATCTAGATAACTTCTGACTGTGGTAGCCAATAGTGGATTTTGAACATATTTCAAAATATAAGTAAAATGATATATACACCAACCAAACACGGCCACCACATAAAAAACGTTTATTGAGTTAGCGCTTTTGTGCTATTGAAATGCACTTCTTCAGAGTTGTTTACAAAGGTTGACAGGATTTATGCAGTACTGGAGTCTACCACTGCTAGATTCGACTTTTAGAATCAAATAGACCTCATTTTCTTTTAAAAAGTAATTCTACAGGCACTAAAGACATCCTTAAAGCTGTGTAATACAGTGCATATATAGGGTCTATATTATATTCTCAAAAGCCGACAATGTCGAAGCTGACAATCTGAGAATATCGAACACTCAGAATCTCGAGTGTGTAAACAGAAATCTCCATAAGGGGAGATTTCCATTTACTGCAATATAGTGCGGTCTCGGAGTTGGTATATTTAAGTAGCGGGGAGTGTGGGGGTGCAGGGGGGCTTGCCCTACTGCTTAAACCCATTAGGGTACTTTGTTCTTTTTTATTTTTTGTGTTTTTATAAGGTCGACGTTTGAAGACATTGACCATATGGTGTCGACCATATGTTCTTCGATGTTTTTAACCGTCGATCTTATAATAAAAACCCTATATATATATATATATATATATATATATATATATATATATTATATATATATACACATATATATATTCACTTCAGAATCTCAAAATTCTCAAACATCAAATTTCATCTGATCAAGACCATATGACCGATATTTCTGATTACCAAAATTCTGAAACAAATCCAAAAAAAACAACAATTTAAATGTTTCTGCAGGGAGGCAAGCCCCCCTGCACCCACCACATCCATGCTACTTAAATATTCCAAGATCGCAAGACAGTGAGGAAAAAGGAAATCTCCCATTCCGCACTGTATGCAGATCTCCGTTCACATCAGGATTCTGAAAGTTCAATCATATGGTCTCGGCCATATGAAATTTGATCTATTTCGGTAGATATATATATATAGCTATAGATACACACACACACACACACACATATATATATTCCATTGAGGATTGAGAGTATTGGAGAAGAGTCAGTATGATGTGGATTTGTAGCACCCGACAGGACTTTTTGCTGGTTATGTGACATGCCTGGAGATAACTTGAGTTGAGGATATTCAGTTTCTGCACAAACAGCAAGCTGCCAAGGCAAATGAAAAGAATGGACAATTAGAATATGTGGAACAGACACTACAAAGAAAAAATGTTATAGGAAATATGAGACTGACTGTGGAGTGTTGGAAGAAGAGGAATGTAATGACTTGAAGTATGTGAAAGCAACGCTGGAGCAATGGGCAGATTTTACAAGTATACTCATTGGATGCTTGTGCCATGTTATTGAGAAACAGCAGGTCTTGTGGTATCTGTGACAACTGGAAAAATGATTTTCAGTGGCTGGTTGTTGTCAATAAGTAGAGCATAACTACACAGAGGCACCATTTTATCACGTCAGTCGCCCTGCTAGACAAGGCACCAGGGAAGTAAATACTGAGGGAAGAAATAGCCAGGGAATTGTTATGGCTAGGCTTGTATAGGCCCTACGGTCAATAGCCTAGTAACAACCTATGAACCTATGAACAAATACAGTGTGCAGAGGCCATTCAAGAACATAAATAGCATTGTAGACTGAAATATAGATAGTCTTTCTGTATTGAAGGTCTGTTCACTGGAGATATGTTAACATTTACAAATGTAGAGGAGATAATGTTTAAAATAAAATAACTCCTCATGTATGAGTCCTAGGGAACAACTGTAATGGGCTATATTCATACTTCTGACACAGGAGCTACTATGTGTTCAGTACAAGAAAATGAAGATAGATTGAGAAGAACAAGAGCTTTCAAATGGAACTGGGCATTGTTTGTATGCACCTCTACTTGTGCATGATGGTTTAAAAGAATGGATATCACTACTTGAATATGTAGAGCCTGAGTAACGGATGGAGATAAGCTCAATTAACCAGAGCTGCTCATTCTCTGGCATCCTTTGCCAGAGGTCCAGAGTGTTTCTGCTTGAATCCAAGCCATCCAAAGCTAAAAAGAAAAAAAATAAGCTTATTTTGAGTTTGGCCTGCACTTTTTCATCTGTGTTTATTGTTTTACTGCATTAATGTATCCCTTTTTGACTATTTTTACTATTTGTGCCTGCTTATTACCTGCAGTTGCTTGGCCATCTTACATTAAGAAGGGCTCAGCTGCACCCTTGAGGTAGAAGAGTGTGGATATAGCCTTATCGGAGTTGGGGATTGCTGGAGGAAGGCTTATTGTGTGATTTCCTATTGGCAGACTAGTTTAAAATTGTTTAATTTCACCTGTATATAAGCTTCACATTTGTGCATAGCTGCAAATCGCACACCGGGGGTTAGTGGTGCCTTGTGTAGATGCAAACGCCTAGAAACTACTTTTTCCCTAGACCCCAGCAAGTGAAACCCTCCCAGGTTCCCTGCTTCTCTTTGGGCAATGCAACTGTGCACTTCTGCACTGCAGGCAACTCAGCTGAGCACTGAGCAGTGTCACCCCACTTTCCATCCCTGATCTTCTATAGAATAAGTCCCCTTGTTAATCCCAGAGCAATAGCTGATCTAATTTTCCCTCTCAAAAATTAGTACTTAGGAATTACCTGCTGCTATGGACAATCAGTTTCCCAACATTTCTCCAGCTAGCCTGATTGACATGAGCATCCTGAGGCAATGTAGCAATTGCCTCATGTATACTGACAACCACTTGCTCCTAAAGCGAACAAATACAGTAGGTGAGAGATATAACTATACCATGAAACTAGAATCAGTCCTCTCATGTAACAGTAAACAAGAAATCAAACAGGTTGTCAGCACACACACCTCTCCATTCACACAAGATAAGTTCAAGACACGTAAATCCACATACACTGAGATACTCATTAAATGCCTACCAAAAGACCAGAGACTTCTCAATTGCAAACAACCTACACATACTGGTACATGAACAGAATCCAGCACTGCACATAACAACACACATATCCGTGTTTCAAACATTGAGCCCCTAAGGCAAAACACCGCAAAACCTAATGTCCTAGTCATAGGCTACTAAATAGTTAGACACACAGATGTCCCCCTTACCAGGTTGGACAAGGAGCAGGTCACAATCAGCTGTCTGTCAGGTGCCAGGATTCATCAAATCATGCATGCACTCAGGTCACTCAGTAGCAATTACTGTTATGACTCTGTCATAGTACATGTTGGAGTGAATGACTTGAGACGTACTTCTCTGGACTATATGAAGAGAGACGTAACTGAACTCTCAGATTACGTGTACCAGGCAGGTATGTCCCTAGCCCTAAGCAGAATTCTACCTTCACCTAGGGTGATGCCACAATACAAACAAAAAATTACTGATTTCAATAATTAGTTTAGCTTCTGGTGTCACTCCAGGGGGGATCTAGTAACTGACAGCCTGAGAAGATATGGTCAACACACCATTCTGCTTTGCCAGAGATGGCCTTCACCTGTCTCCTCAAGGCTTTTAGATACTGGCAAAGATGCTTACCTCCCCCATATTGTCGTTTTTAGGCAAAGTCAAAATAACAAAACTTCCGAGGTAAAGAAATCTACTAGAGACAAACTCAAGGTGATCCTGGTTAATGCTAGGAGCCTAAACAGTAAACTGCACTCCCTGGAAGCACTCCTCATTTTGGAAGATGCTGACATCTGTGCAGTCACTGAGGCTTGGTTCAAGGCCACAGAGAACACCCCAGCCGTGCAAGACTACAATGCCTTTCACACATTCAGACCTCAAAATGACCATGAAAGAACCAAAGTTGGAGGTGCATCCATATTCATTAAATCCAAATACACATTGAGAGTGGTATATCACTCTCTTGAGCTACTTCAGGTCCAAATAACTATGGGCAAAATACCCTACCACATAATTTCTAGCTAGAGATCCCCCACCATGAACCAGGAGATGCACACCACCTACCTAGTCTTGCTAGAGTCACTCAGTATACAGGCAAACACCTTGGTCATGGGAGATTTCAACTATCCCTCCATCAACTGGGCAACTTACATGAGCACAAACAGGGTCACTCTTAGGTTCCTGGATTTTGTTAATTCAAATGCCCTGGAACAGTTGGTATGCACCCACACAAGGGACTCAAATGTCCTAGACCTAGTGCTCACCAACATGGGGGGGAGTCACTGCATTACCCCATGTGTTGGCTTCCCTTGTAAGTTCAGACCATAAATCAGTCTCATTTGAAGTAAAGATCAGACCTGACACCCCCACAAGAGCAAAAAAAAAAGAAAAAAATTCTCCAAAGTAGTAAACTATAGCCTACTAAGAAATGGTATAAAAAAGTTTCAAAGCCCATGCTAACACAGCCAACAATGACTCCTATGCAGAAGAGTACACAAATGCCCTTTCCATCCATCCATCCTCAACCTTTTTTCCCATTTTCTAAATGGGGTTGGGGTGTCACTTCAGCAGTGACAATCATCTTGAGGCAAGGTTTATACCATTGGTGGCTAGCCCTGCTGTGGTAATTCATTCACACCAATCACTCACATGCATACTCTCACCAATGGCGAATTTATAGTGTCCAATCCACTTACTGCATGTCTTTGGAATGTGGGAGGAAACCAGAACAACTGCAGGAAACCAAAGTGACCGCAGGGAGGACATGCAGACTCCACACAGAAGGCAAGAGAATCGAACCAGAGAAACTCTTGCTGTGAGGCAACAATGTTAACCGCTGCACCACTGCGGTCATCAATGCCGCAAATGCCCTACATAGCCACTTAAAACAAATGTATTGACTCAGCTGTACCTGACAGGACTAAAAACAGGTCCTCCCAAACAAAAAAGCCACATTTTTGGAATGTAAGTATAAATAAGTCATATAACAAAAGAAACTGATTCTAACAACCATACAGATATGTGATAAGTATATTTCCTGTAGATGAAGCACTAAAAATGACTCAAGGGATGTTATTACAGGAGTGGAGATGTATTTGAACACCTTTATATTTGGAATAAGATTACATGCTATATATGTTATTTGCATTAGTAGAGATCAGCATTATGTTTACAAGAAGGTGAGCTTACTAAATGTTGATTGATGACTATAGGAACCTAAAATATAATTTTGGTACATAACAATAAAATACAAAAAGTTTGATTGTCTGACCTAAATAATTCTTTTTGTAGAATAATGTGCCTTTGTTTATAAGAACACAGATATCAAGCAAGTCTTTGATACAGGTGGAACATCTTAAAACAATTTGAGTGGCTGTGAGTAGGGAAATGAAACTGCATTTCAAATCTATAAATGCTTACTAAGATCACATATTATATATGACAATGGCATTGGTGAAACTTGCATTATGTTTACAAGAGAGTACATTTAACATGTATTTAACTAATGAAAGTAGGGTCCCAAAACATGATACTATCAGATAAAAGGGATCATTTATTAGAAAGCTTTCCAACTTATTCTAAACAGTTCTATGTAACTAAGTTTAGTAAACATTCTTATCAATTTACTTAAGTGGAAGAGGGAATGAAACTGCATAATGTATAGATAATTAATATATGTAAACTGATAGGTATGATATATAAGTAGAGAGGCTTATTATGATACTAAGGAGCTAGTTCTGTCAAGAGTCTACCAAAGATGGCAGATGAAAGAGAAAAACATGAAACTTTGAACACAAATGGCAAACTATCTTTTATAAAGTAATGGGAACGTGAACGTTCAGTATAAAGAACATTTTTACCTGTGGATGGATAGGTTATGTAATGAACAGCCTGTGTTTAAGTACTTGAGAAACCTAAGGATGTAGACCTACTCTTCACACGGGGGGGGGGGGGACTTAAATAGAGCTACATTTATTAAAAGCCACATTTAGGATAGAAGGGAAAGGGAAATTTGTCTATATGATTTTAAGTGTATAATAATGTTCAAGCCTAGTCCAATCACATGGAAGACTGATAATAGTATGGGCTGGTATTTAATAGGTCATGTATGTAAAATATAGAAATGATGAAGTTGATTGAGCCTCTTTTTTATAACATTGTTAAATATGAAGGCAGAATCCTGCCCAGATTTATGGAATAAATATTTTTATAGATATTTTTTCTTATTTCTCCTTTTCTTTATGGAATTAAGGTAATAATCAATTTGGAATGTCAGGATCTACTACAGCGAGTTCCAAAAATACAATGATTGACTAGTATATATTAAGACTGTATATATCAAGTCCAGGACTCCATTTCTCAGAATATTCCCTTTTCTCCAATGTAAAGTGATCTCAGACGTAGTATATATATATATATATATATATATATATATATATATATATATATGTATATAAGTTCAGAGGGTGTGAGGTGCAGGAGAGGCTTACCACTCTGCAAAAAGAAGTTTAAAGGAGATGAGCGATTTTTGAGATTTGCCCTTCTCCTGTGTTTTTTGTCTTTTTTTCCCAGCCTGTTGGCACTCGGCATTTCAAGTACTGACATTTCAATAGGGAGCCTAATAATCCTGATGAAAAACAGAAAAAGCCATATTGACTTTAAGACCCCTTGCTCTTTTTTTTCTGTTTTCATTGGGGTAAATGTAGACTTCTTAATTCAGAAGTTAAAATATATTTTCCTTTTATATCTTATTCCATGAAGTTAAGTTGTAGGCCTGTTTGTAAGAAGACTGTTATATATGATAATTATGTTTATGTACATTTTTGGTTATATGAAATACAAGTAACTTTGAATTGTAAGATATTCTTACATGTATAGTATAGAGAATGAATGTACAGTATTATTTACTTTTTTACCATATTTATTTTTGTGTTAGTATCCAATAAATATAGGGAGTTACTGAATTCAGGTGTCAAGCAGAGCATTTAATTATGTGGCAACAGTTGTTGAAATTTGTATTTATAGTGTTTTTGTAACATTCCTGGGTTATGTGTGACTATACCACGCCGAAATTGCTATGTATATGCTTACAGTTAAATACCATTCACTGTGTCTAACTTGTAAAAATTCATCTTGTTTCTAATGGATGAAGGCATTTTATAGTGGTAAAGAAAATAGAACGTTGGGTAAGTTTGCATAATGGAAGGAGAGAACTACTAATTTCAAGAAAACTCTGAGAAAGTACTCATGTATTCCTTATATTGGAGATTAAAGTTGTTTACTGGCATAATGGAATTTGGTAAGGATTGGGAAGATGACTATTCAAATGAGAGACTGAGTTTAGGTAATTTGACAGATTTGTTAAGATAAATGTGAGGAAAACCTTAGAATTCACTTTTAGCAAACACTGAAAGGAAGTATAAGTTGATTTTAGGGGGAGTGTGTGGGGATACTATTCCAGAGTTTAGCAAAATACTGGAAGTAGAACGAGTCTCTTGTAACATTATTTGATTTATTTCTAAGTAATAAGAATTTGTTAATATAGTGGACGTCCATTGCTGGACAGTAGGGCATTAATAAGTTTTGTAGTGCAGGGTATTTTTCTGGATGATGAATGAGTTTGTGTGCTGTAATTAATTGTGAATATGTTAGGTAGTTGTGTAATTCAAGCCAGTTTAATTGCTTTGAGCTATGACAATGGTGGGTCCGATGAGGGAGATTGGTGGACAGTTTAGCTATTTTATTGTAGCAGGAGGCAATATTCTTTCTTGAGTATTGTTAACTTTGTTAGGATAGGAGCAGCGTATAAGACAGTTGGCAATAAGAAGGTGGTGGCTAGAGGTTTTCTTACAGTATCTGTAAGAATCCACTGATCCTATAAAGGGAGCCTAGATTCTTGTTTGTAGATTTAATGGTATGTAGTATATGCTGGTCATATTTAAGATTGTCATATATTATAATGCCTAGAAGTTTACTGTGTGTTACAGATTAATTGACAGTATTATTTGCTGACTTTATGTTAAAAGATTGCTTTTGATTTTGGCAACTTTTTGAGGTAAAAATCATTAACTTACTTTATTTGGGAATGAGTATGAGGTTTGATTCTTTGCGTCAAGTTTCCACAGAGGAGAAAGATTTTTGGGTAGTGTCTTGGAGGCTATTTATTGTTGAAGCCACACATATTATTGTTGAGTTGTATGCATACTGAACTAAACTAGCATGGTGAGTGGAGATGTGGAGGTTATTAATAAATATATTAAATAGGAGAGGACCCAGTATAGAACCATGAGTGACACCTGTAGTGACTGGTTGAAAGGATGGGTAGGTTTGTTGCCATTTACCAGCTTGTTGACTTCCAGATAGGTAACTAAAAAACCACAACAAGGAGTATTGTGAAAGTCTTATTGAGGAAAGTCAAATGAGCAGTTGCTGGTGTGAGACAGTATATCAAATGCCTTTGACAAGATTAGAACATGGTGGGCAGAAGCAGACCATTATTTCTATGTTGATTTATTATACTGGAAAAATGTAATAGTGCAGTAGTGGTGCTGTGCTGGGACCTAAATCCATGTTGTGTTTCTGAGAACAGGTATTGCATTAGCTGCATGTGGATGCATTTCTCTAATAGCTTGGAGAGGAGGAGAGAATCACTATTAGTCTGTAGTTATTAAACTCTGTAGATGTGCCACTTTTGTGCAGTGGAATGATGTAGGATTTCTTCCACAGAGATGGGATGTATCTTTCCACTACGGACCTGTTATTTAGTATGGACACATGAAAGGCTATGACTTCTGTGGCCATTTTTAGGTAGTCTAATGGTAGCTGGTCTACAGCTACAGAAGTAGTTTTTAGTTTAAGGAGCAAGTTTGTTATGAGTGCGGTAGATTCTAGACTGAAATGGAAGAGCTGTGGGTGGTTTTGATTGGACGGGGTGGGGGAGCAGATGTATTAGTGACTAAGAGAGATAATATTGATTGTTTAAAGTAGGAATAAAACTGGGTGTGGGTAGAGTGTATTGTAATGTCTGTTTTTGGAGAGGGATTAGTGAACTTGCGAGGGTGGAGTAAGTAGGAATAAAACTGGGTGGGGATAGTCTATTGTAATGTCTCTTTTTGGAGAGGGATTGAACTTGTGAGGGTGGAATACTTTATTTAGTGATGATCAAAAAGGTTTTGGGTTATTTTTATGTTTGTCTCGTAGGTTGGTAGAGTATGTTTGCTTAACCTGTTTGACATGGAGTTTTTCAACATTTCTAATATGTCTAAATTGCTGGAAGGCATTTTGAGTTCTAGTTTATATAGCAATTGTTACAGGGTTTATCCCTTGTTGTCATGATTTTTTTTGCTTCTTTTGTCAGCCAGGGTGCAGGGTTGCAGTTTACTCTTTTATTACTTACTGGTGCTATATTAATTAAGGTCTGTCAGAATGTTATTAAAGTGTTCTACAGTATTATCTAGTGGTATTGTTCTAAGTACATTCCAGTTATATTGTTATAGTATTTCATTGAAAATATCTTTACTGAAATTATATTTCATATTTCATTATAGATAATATGTTTATCTAGGTTATGGTAAGTTGTAATTCAATATGTTGGTATGTGGTCACTTATGCTATCTGACAGGCAGCCTACTTTTGTCAATTTGTCTGGTTTAGTTTTAGGAATCCAGTCTAATGTTGAGTGTTTCCCTGAAGTTTTGTTGATTCTAGTAGGTGTGGCTATTGTCTGAAGTTGTATAAATTTACAGATTCATTAGGGGTAGTAGAATTTATGAGTTGCCAATTATATTTGAGTCTTCAAGTATTATAGTTTCATGGTTAATTTGTAGGGATATTCAATACAGGATGCATTCAGCAGTATCAATGTTATTCCCTGGTAATATATAAATTGCTGTTAAACATATAGTTTTCCTGTTGTTGATTTTAGGAGTGTTATTAGAAGTTCAGCATTGTTAAATTTGGGTATTTCCTGTGGAAGCAAGGTGATGGTTAGGGAATTTTTATAGATGACTGCTACACACATATGCTTGTTTTGTCTGTAATGCCAGAGTATATTGTATCCTTGGAGGGGGGTATTCTGTAATGCCAGAGTATATTGTATCCTTGGGGGGGGTATCATTATCCTTTATTTCCTTTTTAACCAGATTTCAGTAGCTATGACTACATCAGGAGTGTATGTGGCAAGGTGGAATGTATGTCATGGATTTTATTGTACATACTTTTTAAGTTCATATTTAGTAAGGAGAGTTTGGATTCTGTTTTTTGTTGAGATGTATTAGGTGATTGGTTTAGTTTGGGGATGGAAGTGATGGGTTAGATTGAATATCTTCTCTAATTTTTTGAACTGATATTTTACAGAGAGAAGACTGTGGGCAGTTATATTTTGGTCTTGGTTTGGTATTTGCTCATAAATTTGGATACTTAGTTTTGAGATTTTTATAGAGAAATAAATCGGATATGGTTTGTTTGTAGAGATAGGATGTTATGGAGAAAGCCTGGCTGGGTACATGTTGATATTCTTTGTGAGGACTGTTTGCAGTCCTAAGTATTTGAAGGTGGTGGATTTGATAATTGGTGATGAAGTCTAGTAGAGTGAGGAGGAATAATAAAATAATCTGAGTTAGGGGCATCTTATTTAACTTGAGTTTATCTTTGTTGTAACTTAGGATTAGAAAGCGTTAGGAAGACACTGGGTTAGCTGTAGAGATATAATTTGATAGCTAAAGTTAAAGGGGCAAGGATAAAGTCAGTTTGAGAGAGAGTTATGGGTGGTAAAGTAGAGTGGGTGTTACTATCGTGAGTAATTCTATCGATTGTTTTTCTTTTGGAGGGAACTGATGGTATTGGCTTGAGGAACATGTGGGTGGTGTTACGGAAGTATAAATGTAGAGTATGAGGGGGTGGGTGAGAATTAGGGATAGAGTATGGTAAGGGAGTGGGAGTGAGCCAAGGACTGAATTTAAACAGCCACAAATCTTCTAAGAGAGAAAGAGTGAAGTAAAAGGAACAATTCAGTTTAAAAGATCTCTGTGCTAGTAGACAAAAGTCCTATTTTTGTTGCTGTATGACACAGTTTTAGTAGGAGAGTTAATCCAATATCACCTTGACCTGACTAACGGTGATAACAGTAAAAAATGTACTTCACTGTTTGAACAGCTGTGTAATGTAAGGAGGTTTATATGGACTTTGAAATGCAAAGTCCAAAGGCTACCCTAACCCATACAGCTCAGAAAAGCAACGAGAAAAAAAAATAAGCAAGAATGCAGGACTGCAGATCTGAAAAATTCTGGCTCAGAACTAAAAGTATGTACACAAGAAAAGAAATAAACTTAAGGAGGGGAGACAGTGGACTGCTAAAAACAATACAGGGAGCACATTAAAGGAGAAAGTACCAATGGGACTGCTGTGGTCTAAGGAAATGGAGTTATTATTGTGGACAAAGTTCTTTGTTTTAGGCTGCCAATAATATTTGTAATTTACATAAAACTACAGCCCACGGACTGGTGTTCAAACTGCAGACTTCACTGTTGCATACTATCTACTTGCAGGGACACGTTTATAGCAAAATAAAAACACACTAAAGAGACAGTTGAGTGCACTGGGTCAATGTTGACTGTGCAGAAATACTAGCTCAATGGTTTAATATCTGTCTCAGGCAATGATAAATAAGAAATGAAGGGGGAGACCAAGTGTGACTTCCTTGAAGGCATGCAGTTCCACAAAAGAAAGACAGGAGGATATAAGTAATGGGAATTGCAACTCTAGAAGAAGTGAAGAAAATATAAGAGAAAAAAATAGTTTGAGTAAGAGCAGTAGGAGTAAATGTCTGTATCTGCTGGTAAGTAGAGAGTACAAGCTGACCAGCTGGATGTTAGTAGAGGAGGGTTTACTGACTATAAGGCTATTGCTTACAAACTAGGACACTGAAGCACTTTTCTTCAGATTAGTCGCTATGCAGGCTAAAATACACACAGAAGACTGAATGCCCCTAAAACTTACTTAAAGCACAAGGACAGAGGTGGTACACAGTTCTCCTAAACAAATGGTGGGTGGATTGAGTGGATTCAGACTGCCTATTGGATGAGCCTGCTGTGTGTGTGCTTTAGGAATGTTTCCAGTGAACTTAAAACAAAACGGCAGAGGTGGCACACAATTTGTCCTAAATAAATGGTGGGTGGATTTAGTGGACTCAGACTGCCTATTGGATAAGCCTGCTGTGTGTATGCTTTAGGGATGTTTCCAGTGAACCCAAAGCACAAGGCTGAGGTGGTACACAGTACTAAGTAATTGTTCTTTCAAATGGATGGTCATGAGGGTCTTTACCAAACTTTGGATTTCCAGAGAATGAACCCACTCTATGAAATTCAGCTTGAAAAACTCATAAATATTGAAGTGTAATACTACCTCTGTCTAAGAAGTCCAGCAACTCTAAAGCAATGCTTTTGTAATCTTAGGTAATATCCATACATTCCACTCTTTAGTAATTAACATGCTCTAAAGTATCTAAATTGTCCTAACTTATAGATTTTACTTTTTGCAATTGTTTTTCTGTAGTAAGGTGGTAGAGTTACTAACTGTTCTTCTCTCCAAACACCATTAACTTTAATAAGTTTTCATTTTTTGTGAGGGATTACGGGTTGTCTTATAACTCCCTTCTCTCTAAACCTAAAACTCCAACCCCCTCCCTAAACCTAAATTCCCCAGTTGCTCCCTAATCATAAAACTCCCTTCCAGCTCTCTAAACCTAAAGCTCCAACACTCCTCCCTAAAGCTAAATTCCAAAATTTAAAACTCCCTTCCTAGTTGCTAACCTTAAAATCCCATTCCCACTCCTAACCCCCTCCCGCTCCTTCCCCACAGCTGCTTGCATGAACTGCTGTGGTCTCGCATTCAAGCAGAAGCCGCAACTTAACTGAGCTATGAAGCTCGATTCCCTGGCTTCGAGACGCATTTTTTGAGCACGTGGGAATCAAGCACACATAGTGTGCATGTTAATTGTTATTTGTTCTTCAACCACATCTTTAGTACAAGGGTGTTTGTTAGTTTTTTTTAATAGGGACATTCAAGTGTTGCCTCTGTGCAACAACTTCCACCACTATAACATTCACAAATGTTTCTTTTTCTCCCCATGACAAACACATGAAAAGACATATTTCATCACTAAATTCTTAATCTAAGCCAGTTAACTGAGAAGTTTATACCCACTTTCACCATATAAATATTTATTAACAAATTGTGTCTAGCTTTCTAAACATTTTTGGAGTATGGTTCTTACTTTCTGTATCAACATCCAACATCATACCCAAACTTCTGATGTTGTTTTATAGCTCAGATAGAAATAAATCTTAAAAATTCAGCAGTGGAATTTGTACAAAAATCAGAAAATACAAGTTCATTACTACACATGGGAAAGGCAATATCAACAGCCAAGCATTTATGCAGAACTATTTTGTTTTTGAGTTGCAGCCTACTTTCACAATGCCTGAAAGAGTTTGTATTGAGAGTGGAAATTTATAATAATTTTACATAGAAAACCTTTTAATTTTTTTTCACCTTACCTGTTTACAACATGAAGGTTTATTTAACTTGATTAAAAGTTATCCTTTAAACTACATGAAAATATAAAATGCAGGAATTGTTGGTATGAATATTCATAAGTATGAAAAGAAAATGTTAGATATTTAGAATATATTAGTAATTATTAAAGAGTAAAATGCAAAGTTATGACTTGGTTTCCAAACTATTGACTATAGATGCCAACAGCATTCCCACGTACAGGCATGTGTGTGGCCTGTGTAATCTTTCATGGTAGTCGGTATATACCTATCATCCTCTTAGAGCAAGAAATCTGGACAAAACCATAAATAAAAAGGGAAGAAACACCCAAAAATAGGGGCAATTTTGTAAATATTGCTCTTACAAACTTAGAAAGTTGATAGAATAATAGGTTTTGCATTAGCATGAATTTTCTGAAGGGTTTGAAGTGTGAATCTCAAATGTCTGTCATTATTTTCTAACTTCAATCTTTAATGATTTGCCACTAATTTGTGAGAAAACCATAATTTTATGAAAAATGGACCAACAATATGAGGCAAAAGTCTGGACAATCTGTGAAAATCTGTACATTTGAGAGGTATTGTAGTCGGTGACCCCTGTAATATGTGCATAACACACCCTGATCATGCACACATCATACTTTCACGAGCATCCCTGATTTACAGGTGTGTAACCAGCTGTACATATTTCAGTGGCACACGGTTCTTGCCATCCCTATCCTGTTGATGTTGTAGTTGTGTTGTGTAGTCTCGTTTGCATCCATAATGTTCCTGCTCATTTTCATCTCATTATACCTCCATTTGTATGTTAAGCCACCTAATTTATTGGCTTTTTGTAATCATGCTCAGACCATCTCTGATCACTCCCAGCCTACATGTGGCCACTGTTCATGCAAAATCATGCAAAATCAGATTCTATGCCATAAAAGCTCTTTCTGATTTCCAGGCCAGATCTTGGGTAAATTACTCTAAAGACACGGATATATATACAAATATATGTTTATGTGAATGTGCATCTGTTGGTGAATTAGGATGTGGCATGCATGAGTTCCTATAAGAAGGATGAAAGCTCATAACAGCAAACATCAAAAGTTTAAAGTGGGAGCATCAAAAAAGAAAAAAAAACACAACAACTGCAACTTTGCCCCTCACACTGCCTGCTAATTATATATATAAATGCCGAGATTGCACTACAGTGGGGAAAGGAGCAAAACCCCATTCCCCACTGTACCATGATCCCGCACAGTCAAAGTCTTTGTTTTTCATGCTGGGTTTTTGATGTTCCAGTTTGGTCTTTTGATGATGGTTCTTGTGAGCTTTTGTCCTTCTGATAGGGAATGGGTATGCATGTGTGTGTGTGTGTGTGTGTGTGTGTGTGTGCGTGTGCGCGCGTGCGCGCGTGTGTGTGTGTGTGTGTGTGTGTGTGTGTGTGTGTGTGTGTGTGTGTGTGTGTGTGTGTTCTGTGGTATGGACTACTAGTGACTTAGAAATGTGTGTCTGTTGAACTTCCAGAATGTATAATTTACTTTTGAAGATAAGGGACTTTACACCTTAACAAGTTAAAAATAGACACAAAGTCCACCCATGATTTCCCTGCATAAGGGATTCTGACCTATTTAAGGTTTTTTGCTTTCATGCAGTATGATGTGGCACCTTCATACCAAATATGTTTTTGAATAGAAGTGTCCAGATATACTGACTACAGCATGGATAATCTTGCATTTGAGTGCACTTTAACCAGGCCTAAACAGAATCCTGGAGAGATTTCATCATTTGTTAAAAGATAGATGTGGAGTTGAGCAGATCATGGTGGTAATATGATTCTGCAGTGAAAGGCACTGGTCTGAAGGCTCCTGGAGAATGTTTGTTTTTATTTCCACATCTATTTAACCATGTAGTATTCTGCTGCACCTGACTGACCCATTTCTTCTCCTGTCCTATTAGCACAACACCCCATATTACCACATAAGGATGTCCCCTTACTGGGGGAGATAGCTCTATAAATGGTGCATCTTACTAACACAGAGAGAAAAGAGGAGGGAAGAGACAGGCACGCATTGTCCATAATACACAGATGGTTGAGATTTTTTTTATGCTCTCCTTCCCTGGCCATACTGCATGGTTGAATGTGCATTGCTTGTGACATTGATCCTCTGGGCTTATGCACACTGATATCTAGCATGCTTTTTCATGTAGTTTCCCACAGTCAGGTGGTCATCACACCAAGACTTAATCCAGAGGTCCATTGCAGGTACTTTCTGCAGTGAAGAGTGCCTCTACCTTCACTTGCCATTGGAGGAAAAGCCATCAGCTGCTTACTCCTACCTCACTTGGCCTGCATTTCAGGCACCATTTGTGTTACCTGAGCACAAATTACTCTCATCATAGTAATGACTAAAACTTC
Source organism: Protopterus annectens (assembly GCF_019279795.1). Taxonomy (NCBI): domain Eukaryota; kingdom Metazoa; phylum Chordata; order Ceratodontiformes; family Protopteridae; genus Protopterus; species Protopterus annectens. Next base: position 1,429,979,115 of record NC_056733.1, on the reverse strand, counting down.
TATGCTAGTACAGCCAACATCCACAAATCTTCAAAACACTTTCTATTTGTTTTGTAGATCCAGAGTATATCTAAGGTTTGATATATTACATATGATATTCCACTTCAGAGGTTAACTTTGTTTTATAGTGTTTGGTTATTTTATGCTTGCCTCTGATATCCATTTTTCATGATTATGTCTTATGATGGATTAGGTAGTTTATTCCTTCCAACTCAGAGTTTATGTTTATGTTTTTCTTCTGAATAGTAGTGTCCTCCTACATTCTTTAGGAGGGGGTGAAGGGGATATGGTAAGAACTCTTTACGATGGGGGGTTTAATGAATCTCTTGTCACACAGCATAATACCATAATACGAATGGGACTGGGGAAACGTGGTATTTCTCTTTTCTAAAAGTGCATTTTATCATATTAATAAAAAACATTTTGCCTTTTATGTATTACATAGTACTTAAAAATGAGGCCAGCTGTAAAATATTTCCTATTTTAAGCACTAGACCCATCATCGGTATTCTGAGACTATGACTTTTATTTGAGATTATTCCACCTTAGAGATGCATGACTACTAGGATGGATCATGCCAGCTGTCTCTGAATACAGTAATAATAATGGTGGTATATAATACTCAGCCAACTCTTTCAGCAGGGAGGTATCTGTGAAACCCTCACTGTGACTACGGTCTCTAGTTCATCCTGCTAGAAGGTCTCTAGGCAACATTTTCATATGCCTCATTTCTTTGGATATTACTTGGCAATATGCCTGGCCAAAGCTGGGAAGTGGCATTCCCCTTCAAGTTTTGAACACCTGGAATATCAACTTCCGTGACATTTGTTAGAAGCTGACGAAGCCAACAATGAGTTTTATTAACAATTTGCCAGATTAACAGCCTTTTGCTTAGTCTCAGTGCTAATTATTTATTTATTTATTTTATATTTGTTGGCTGGGAAAGTCTGACTGGACACATTCATTTATAGTGGAGGCCCGAGGAGAAAAGCTTCATTTTACATACAGTGCAGTAACATACAAGAAACATTAATAAGAATCTACAGTATTATGTGATTATACTTTCTAAGACATTTTTACATAGTAGTTTAGTATTAACTATGGATACATTTCTTAAAAATTCAGTAACTTTATAAAGCTGTAATGCTTTCAAAATGTAGCATTAAAAATTAGAAACTTGATGAGAAGAGCAATTTTTAGTATCTTTGTCTTTACCCAGGGGTGTTACAGGAGCATAGCCATTTGTTAGAAAGATGGGTTATGAGGAGTTTTTTAAATTGAGTAGTGGAGGTATTGGATGTGAGGGTGGCTGGTAGAGAGTTCCAGAGTTTAGAGATGCAGTAGCTATAGAAATATTTCCCTGCTTCGTTTTTGTAATTGGTGACCTCAAGAAGGTTAAGGGTATTAGATCTCAAAATTCTTTTTGTGGTGTAAGGTTGTATAAGATGTTGGAGGGCTGGGACATTGCCTAGATGGTGGTATAGCTTATGTGCTAGTGACAGTTGACTGAGTTGCAATAGTTGAGGGAGTTCTAACCAGTTTAGTTTTTTTAAGGGCTATACAGTGATGTGTTCTATATGTAGATTCAGTGGCAAATCTAGCTATCATGTAACAGGATTCTAGCCTGTTAAGATCAGATTTATGAAGGTTGGTTAGTACTGGGGAAACATACAGAAGGGTGGATAATAGATGTGTCCTGGCTACTGTGATTCTAGATTGTTTAGAGAGAAATTGTTTGTTACGATAGAGCAGACCTAGTTTTTTATGTACTTTCTTGATGGTTTGGGCAGTGTGGATGTCAAATCTAAGGTTGTTATCAATTTCAATGCCTAAAAGTTTGGTGTGGGTAGTTGGGATAATTACAGTTTTGTTGTTAGTGGTGATTGGGAAATTGACAGCTAGGTGGGTGGTTTTATGGGAAGAAAAAAGTAGTAGTTTAGTTTTATTAGGGTTGAGAATAAGCTGATTGTTAGAGAACCAGGTTTCTGCTAGTGAGAAAGCATTTTGTGTCTGTGAGAGAAGGCGATCTGGAGTGGTGGCTGCACATATGATAGTGGTGTCATCAGCATACTGAATAACAGTGGCCCTGGCGGTGGAGGATGGGAGTTGATTGGTGAATAAAGTGAAGAGTAATGGACCAAGGATAGACCCTTGAGGTACTCCTAAGGACACTGGTAGTAGGGGTGATAGTTGGTGTTGCCATTTTACCGCCTGATACCGACCTGACAGATAGCTCTTAAACCATGTGATGGAGGAGGTACTGAGGTTAAGGGTAGAAAGTAAGTTGAGGAGTCTACTGTGGTTGACCATGTCGAAAGCTTTTGATAAATCTAAAACTATGGCTGAGACAAGTTGTCCTTGATTTCTATGATAATTAATGGTATTGGTGAAAGAAATAAGTGTAGTGGATGTACTGTGGAAGGGTCTGAAGCCGTGCTGGTTTTTGGATAGTAGTTTGTTTTCAAGGAGGTAATTCATAAGTTGAGTGTGTATGACCCTCTCTAGGATTTTGGATAAGGGTGGTAAGATAGCAATGGGGTGATAGTTATTGAGTTCAAAGGAGTTGCCTCCTTTGTGTAGTGGGATTATATAGGATGTTTTCCATAGCTGGAGTATTTTGCACTGATCTGTTTGCTGTGATTGATCTGTTGATGAGAATAGTGACAGGATAGGCAATAGCAGTTGCTGCTGTTTTCTGCAGCTAGGGTGGTAGATTTGAGCTTTTGGAGGAGTTTTAGGATGGTTCTGATAGATACTGGTTGAAAGCTAAAGTGTGAGTTGCTAGTTTGTGTTACCATTATAGTTGGTGTCTCTGCTGGGGTTGGATGAGTGGTGTTAATTTGGTTATTAGCTAGGGCCTGGATAGTCTCAGTAAAGTATTTGTTAAAGTGTGTGGGAATATTACTGTGAATGTTACCAATTCTGGGTGTGGGGGTAGTAGGTTTCCCAGGCCGCAATACCGAATTGATTGCAGCCCAGAAGTTTTGGGGAGTTTTGGCATGTTTTTTTTGTAGGTTTTGGTTATAGTTGGTTTTGTCTAATTTGATGAGTTTCTTGGCCTTGTTGTGCAGTTCTAAGTATTTCTGCTTTACTATTTGGGTTTTGCTTTTGTGATATTGATCCCATGCTTTGTTCCTTTCTTTAAGAATAGTTTTGGTGGGATTAGTTAACCAGGGCGCATGTGTAGTTTTTATTCTGATGGTTCAGGGGGAGCATGGTGATTAACAATGTTTAGGAAGGTTGAATTAAAGTGTTGCACTGCATCATCAAGTGATAGTTGTTCCACAAGGGTCCAGTTGCAACTATTTAGGTCATTGTTAAAGGCACTGGGGTTAAAGTTCTTTTTGTTCCTGACTTCTTTGTGTGTTACTTGACTCATATATGGAGTTTTGGTTGTTAGCAGATATGTTGGTTGGTGGTCACTGAGTAAGTCTGGAAGACATCCAGCTTGGGCTGCAAGGGAAGGATGGGATGTAAGTATCCAGTCCAGAATGGGTTGGTGTTTGGTTCTTTTGTCATTTCTAATAGGGGATGTAATGACTTGGGAAAATCCATGTAGGTTAATATGGGTGGTTGGATTCTGACTAGTACAGCTGAGCCAATCTATGTTAAAGTCACCTAATATGATGCTTTCTTGAGGTAGAGAGTTTGAGATCCATTCCAGTACGTTTTCCATAATTGAAATATTGTTTCCAGGGGGAATGTAGCCTCCTATAATATTAATATATTTTTGGGGGTTCAATTTTAATTTGGTTAGAATTAATTCAGCATTATTGCTATCTGGAATGGTGATATCAAGTTGTTCGAGGATAAGGTGATTCCTGTACATTATAGCTACACCCCCTCCCCTTTTTTTTGCTCTGTCCTTACGGTAGATATTATACCCAGGAGCTGTAATTTCATTATTGTGAATATCGGGGTTTAGCCAGGTCTCAGTCAGAAGAAGAATGTCTGGCTTATACAGATCTAGTAGGGCATATAGGTCATGGATCTTATTGTGGATACTTCTCATATTTAAGTTCAGAATGAGAAGAGATGTTTTGTGCCCATGGAGAACAGAGTAGGGTTAGATTAGAATTTGGCATGCTTTTTGAGGTTGGACCTGGGTTGGGGTGTATGTCTCCACAGCTTGTGAGTTTTTTAGTATAGATTGGTAGAGTTTGTTGAGTTTAATGATGATTTTAGTGCATATTAGATAGTTGTGGGACTTACTAGTTGATGGAAGCAGTTTATGATGATGATTATCTGTGGGGAAAGGTTGGAAGAGGTGTGGAGTACATAAGTTTAATGGGGCTAAATAACTGTTTAGGTATGAGGTCTGTTTGTGAGAGGAACTGGTGAGATGTAGATGAAGATGGGCATGATAGCGGGTTACGGCTGAGAGGAAGAGTATGATAGTTATGGTGAGTACATAGGTAAGAAGTCTTAGAATGGATTTCCTGTTGATAGGATCATGTTTAATTAAATAAGAGGGAGTTGGTAAATTAATTTGATACTAGAAGAGGTTAATTACTTTATTACAAATTAGAATGAACCCTAACATATGTGTGAGGGTACTGGCAACAACTTTTAAAGCAAAAGAGAAAGGGCAGGGAGGTATACATAAGAAGGCTATGTCATTTTGTTCTTTTGAATGGATGAGTAGAAGATCACAGGTGATATATCATTTGTTAGACTAGCACTCTAAGCATAAATGACATTATTGTGAGAAAAAAAACACACGCAGTGAAGAAACTTGTTTTGTATGGTCCACAAATCCCATTTCCTCTTTATATCACTCCTCTTGCTTCACTTTCTGCTTTAGCTGGATTATATAGTGTAGATTTCATATACTTCTTAACTTTTTAGAGGCTGTATGCACACATCATATTTCCATGTCTGATTCTTTGATCTTCCTTAATCCCATCTTCTGTTGCACCACCCATGAAAGCAACTAAACCTGTCCATAGTATGTCCATCATCTAAATTGTATGATTTTTTTTTCATGCGACTAGTTTCCTCCCAGACTAGGATCAGAAAAAATAGAGGAGGGCAGAGCATGTCCTACATACCCTAATACTCTGACTAGTGTTCATGTGTAAATGCTAATTATGGTGCTATGGTGGTGGTCTCTGAAGTTGGTGAGCATCCATCTTTGAACCAAAACAGTACTTCTTGCTTTGGAAAGCACTGTCCCCATGGCGCTTGTGATGTTATAGCAACTATCCACTCTTACTATGTTTGTTTGAGTCTTTTGCTTTAATTTGGAGTGTTTCTTGCTTGGCCTCCATTGAAAAGGCACTTTGCCTAGTTGGACTTTCCCATTAAACAAAGGCAAATAAATTGTGAATCAGACCTCTTCCCTAAGCCCAGCAAATACAGAATAGGCTTGAGGCCATTCATTTCACCCTCCTGCCTTCTAAAGTTAGACTCAAAGGTAATTGACTATGAAAAATCTATGATCTGCCTTTTCACTTGTGGGCAACCTCAGCCGCTTTATCATTTTAAAACTTTTTAAGTCTGACTGCTTTTGACACATACCTCTACTGCTGATGTTGTTTCAGGCATTTCATGGATTTATATATAAAAACAGTAATATTAACAGCACAAACTGATTTAAACTTAGTACTGTAAAATTATTGTGGTACTATTTTATTGTCATAGCATCACAAATTTAGAAAACAATTGCAGAGATTTTATACTGGTATATTTGAATATTCTGTGTATAATGTCTTGGAGGCAGTGTGAAATAATATCCAAAATATTGTAATCTGAAATAGTACACTTTTTATTGGCACCACTTTAGTACACTTTGTTAATACTTGCTGGCTTTTTTCAAGATGAGCTATTTCTGTTTTCTCTTTGCCTCATTTGAATTTTATCAGAATTCCCCTAGGTTTCTGTTGAACATGTGTAAAGAGTTTTGACATACTGTGTGAATTGCAGTTCTGAATATGTCATAAAATATGCAACTACAGAATAGTTAATACTTTCAGGTCATGCTGCAAAATAGCTATATTTGGCCTCTTAGCAGCAATTTGACTTTTTTGGTTCCTGTTAATGAGTACCCTTCCCCCATATTGCAAGGCCTGTGTCCTCACTCGTCACCATAGGCAGAGTCTTCAGTGAATTCCCATTCAGCTTTTGGCATATGCTGATTTTTTTTTTATTTAAGACAATTTTGTACACATATTCAGTAAGCCTTAGGCTCCCATCTCCTGGATTATTTATCATCATTCATAACTGACCAGGTTTTCTGACTTTCATCAAAAAAATCAGGATCACTGATTGGCCAAGATGAATTGATAGTGGCACATTGCCTTGTACAAGTGCATCAGTGTGACAATAGGTCTCCTACTGAAGATGGCTTCTTTCAAGAAACCACACAGTTTTTCCATATTTTTTCCTCTTAGTCAGCTATGCCCTGATGCAAATAATGCCAGCCTGTTTCTTCCACAAGAGTGCATTTCTTCATATGTGGGAACCTGTAGCTTCCACATGGATCCTTAACATAATGGCAGCTACTTGAGTCATCCCAGAACTCCTCCCCCCAGTCTCCCAGGAAAGGAGAATTGTATGAGATCATGGCCATAATTCATGGTCAGACATCTGGCAACCTATATCCACTCATTGTCTTGGGTGACTTTATTAAGGGCAAACATCTTTTTCTTCTGTAAATATTTCTGTATTTAATTGTTTTTACATTTCTGTCATTTCTTTTCTGCATGCAGCAAAGTTAAGTAGGTGCTCATATAGTCCGTGCTTTAGTCATATAGTACAGACTTTATACTTGCATGTTGAAACACATTGGAATACAAAGAGAAGTCAGAATTCTTTCTTATGATACATTATTTCTCTCTAACCAAAGGAGGGGATGCTTTTATTGTCACGTGGAAGGTTTATAGTTGGAAGAAAATCCAGTTATGATGTTACCATTTGCATCCATAAAATGAAAAGTCAGAGAAAGGGGTGCTGGGTCTCTAGGCTAATAAAGGCTCTGTTCAATTTGTAGTTTTGAGTGCTGAACTATACAAATTATGGATGTCAGCAGCCAGCCAAACTGGGCCCTCTTTCATCCTCTCAATCTAAGCATTCTAGTTACTCCCTTGGCCAAGGGATACTACCAGATATGGAAAAACCGAGTCACCAGACTGGAGAGCTACATAGGTTTGCTCCAGTGGTGGCATCATCCTTAGTGAGACTGAGGCTTTTGCATAATCTACCTCCCATTGTCTAACAGCAACCTGGACAAGTAGGACTCCCACAGCAGTGACCACTGATGAATGCAATAACGCTATTGCAGTAAGCAAACACATTGCATAATGGGTGCATGTCCCTGGCCCTTCGTGCTGCTTTGCTGCAAAACTCAGCCTCACCTCCGCTGGGTAAAAGCATTGCAGCTGACCAAACTGCCACCCCTTCAGAATGCGTGAGCTGGCTCTGGCCGCAGACTCCCACTTCTATTAGCATAAGCAAATATTTGACCCAGTAAAATACATTTTGTAAACTTTAATCTTTATACATTTTTCATAAACAGGCAAACATTAGTTTACCAATTGCCATTTCAAGGTTTCTTTTTCTACATAAGAAGATCTGGATAGTATTAGCCTGTCTGACTTTTAGTGAAACTATAACTTCTAGTTATGTTGTTATTTCCCCAGGGGAAAAAAGGTTTTGCTAGTATCTAACACAGTGTTTTAGTCAAGTAGGTGAGCACAATTCATGAATAGAACTTCTGTGTAGGGTGGCAATAAGCAAACCTGTAGAATGTGTGTCATTTGTCATAGAACATCTATGTAGGGTGACAATAAGCAAATGTCTAGAATGTGTGTCATTTGTCATTTCTTCCACTTATAAGGGCTCTTCACAGTGTTCAATCACCACAACAGGTGCAGATATGTTTTAATTTAACCACAGCTCCCATACTTATTTGAAACATTGCTGTTAGCAGACATGCTGGTTCCCCTGTGCTGCTCAAGTGACTATCTTTCTCTTTTTCTGCTTCACAGTTTGTTTTGTCTCCATGAATCTTGCTCTGCAGCTGTGCTTTTTCACAAGTAAATATCTTATTGTACGTGTATCACTATATGCACGTACATAAACCATGTTACAGTTCCTTGGTGGAACTGTTTCAGAGAGATAAATGTCTAAAAAGACATTTCTTTGACCTTGCAAACGTAAAAACATATTTATTTATTTTGTGATGAGTTTTGCTTCCATACACTAGTGCAGGAAGAGGTACCCATTATTTAAAATCAGCTCAGAGACTGTTGAATTTTTGAGAGGTGAATGACATTCTTCCTTGCAGACAAACCAGCACTGTAGTATAAAATACAGATCATGAGCAACTCAGTTATGTCAGACATCCATTTAGGGTAATAGCTTCTTACACAAATTTCATCTCCAGGTGATCAAATTTCAACTTTGTCTATTTTTCAGAAGTCTGTTTCTGAGCCTTCTATTTTTAGGTAAATTGCCCTAGTGGACAATTTTAAGCCTAGCCGATTTTCCTCAAAGGTAAGGATCAAACCTTGTAGCTTGAGTGTATGAGATAAACACCTTAGCCATTATGCCAAACCCCAGCCTAATGGATTTTTACTTTCATGTCTGGTAAAAGCAAATTAAACTTATTTCTTAGCCTACCTGACACATGCATTTCTACCGCAGTTAAACTTGCAACCATATAACAGGTAATCTGATAGCTGAACAAGAATTCTGGTAGTCTTTTTTTCACAGTCTCACCTTTTCTTTTACTTATTCTTCCTTCTAAGTGTGTACAGTCTTCTCTGACAGGTCATTACATGAAACACGAAGTGGTGCAGAAGTTACAAGATGAGTACCATTTATTTTCATAAATATCACAAAATTTACATTAGTGACTACAAACAGATGTGTGTTTGCTATTTAAAGAGATATAATGCTTGTGCTTGAAACTGTTCATCCAGATAGAGTAATTGTTAAGTCTGTTTATTAATTAATACACAGATTACTGTACAAACATTTGCTGTTCTGACAGACTTTTAACAAAATAAGATTTAACATAATAACCTAATTTGGGTGAGAGTACTACTGACCTCAGCGTTTGCTGCCATTTTAAACTAGACAATGGAAAAACTCCAGCAAAGTTTTAAGGCACGTGGTATTCCACTGATGTTAGTGTCCACTAGTCAGTTGTGTGTGACTTAAAATGCTAGGCATTTTCACAGGAAAGATGAATATCTCTGACAAGTACTGTATCCAGTGCTATAACCATCCCTGTATAACACTTACATATGAATTCTCAGCTACAGATGTGTATGCAGTGACCTACATAAAGGTGAATAACTGTTTACATTGCTACCATATGCTTCGGTTATCTACACATGGCCATATGCACTTTTCAGAAAGTTACCCAACATGATCTGTTCCTGCATGCTGATCTGTTGTGCAGATTTTAGGGTGGCACTGCAGGCACCTCTAAGACAGACATATGCCTACCTTTGTGACACTACTCAGTGTGGTACATTTGTGGACACCTGCAGTGCTCTTTCCATGGCATACATATTGTGAGATACCAGTGATGTCCATACCCATCATAAGTTCTTATATCCATATAGCATGACCTGATCAAATGCTAGGCATTCTTCTACTCATACATGTCCATCATCTCACAGTAGCTGTTGTGCAAGTATAGTGCTGTGCTCTTTGTGTTTCTGTGAATCTTGCTCAGCAGCTATGCTTTTTCACAAGTATCTTATTAGGTGTGTATGACTATAGGCACATTTTTCATATAAGCTATGTCACATTTCATTGTGGGAACTGAGACAAATAAATGTCTGAAAGGACATTTCTTAGACCTTGCAAAAGTAAAAACTTATTTATTTTTCTGATGAAGTTGGCTTCCACACACCAGTGTAGGAAGAGACGCCCTTTATTTACAATCAGCTCAGAGACTGCTGCATTTTGGGGAGAACCAGTGGCTTCACATTAGCATCGCTTTGTCCACTTATTGTTAAATGGTCTTTGCTGGCTGATTACTCATGGTACTGCCTTTAACAATAACATATCTGAATTGTACCCTTTAAAGTACAGGTGCCTTCTACCCCTTATGATGTGCCACATATAGTATGTGCTACATCCTGTGACTCATTACTCACACCTGTGTGGACCAAAACTTGAATCCCATATCCTATAACATAGTACATTAGTAAAACAATAGAATGCAGTCTCTGTCTTTGTAGTAAGACTGGTTAGTCACCAGTCCTTAGTGTCTGTGACTTACATCTCCAGACTGCTGAAAGGGATCCACAACTATGTTAATGTTATTTTCTTTTTGGGTGACAGTGGTTTAACTTTGTGGCTTGGCTGTTGAGTGTAGTGATATTAAACATCTTTCTTAATACCTTGTGTGTGCATTTTTTTAAATATTTCTCTTTCAGTACAAACATTGGCTTGCTGCTGTTTTATTTTTGTTGTACACTTCAGATACTCACATCTACTATGTCACTGCTGAACATGTATGAATATCTAGTCTAATTCATCACTGTAAGCCTTTTGTAGTCCTGGCTAGTTTATTATCTATCTTAAGGGTGCCAAACACCCCCACATGTCTGTTTTAAATATCTGTTACATATTTTTATATTTGTTTAATCCGTGTTAATCAGGGTAGAGCATTGATCCATATGGACCATTTTCAGACTCAGCTTGTCAGCTTGTGATATATATATATATATATATATATATATATATATATATATACATACATGGGTCACGGTGACATCTGTTTAAGCTACACAGCTTGGTCGACTAAACAGATGGTCAACAAGTGTGCAAAACTGACAATCCCTGGGTAGGGGAATATGCCCTTTTCCCTGGGGATTATGCAGTCTTGGAGTTAGTATATATAATTAGCAGGGGGTTGCCCCCCCTACAAAAGAATGGTACTTTCTTTGTAGGTTATAGGTTAGTACTAGGCTAACTGCCCTTGCGAGCCATTGATAAGCCTAGCCAATTATCCCTTGTGAGACTCAAACCCTGCACCTTGTGTTTGAAAGGCAAACACCTTAACCATTAGGCCACCCTCCCTGCATTGACATGCATAACGTCGATTAATTTGTTTTGACATTATGCATGTCAACATAAATGGTGTTCAATCAATTTAAATAAATATATATATATATATATATATATATATATATATGACTCACTCATTCTCTCTCTCTTTGTATGTATATATATATATATATATATATATATATATATATATATATATATATATATTGCAGTGATACGTGTAACAGTTGCTAGTCCTATGTGGACCTGGATGCTTTTAGCCATATATACTCCATATAATATACTATTATCAGGTATGTGCCTCCTGGTGTGTATTCACATTCCATTATCCTTTGCTGGCCTTTAATGTTGTCTTATATCAATAGTATGCAGCAGTTTATGTTGTTGTTACCACAATACAATAATATGATACAACACAATGCAACACACGCACAAGCAGCATGCCCTTTTTGCCTGCCTAGGTAATATAACAGTCATTACAAAAAAAATAAATAAATACATAAAATAGTAATCTAGGGCAGTTTTAAAAGAAAACACACTTTACTGGCTTTTATGGAGTGTAAAAGATACATCCATTCCTTCACTACTCTTTTTTATCCATTTTATATACACTTCATATTTTTCAGCTATGTGTTCTTTCCTGATAGGGAATGATGGGTTGCTACCTGCAAACAATACTTTTCCCACTTAACTAATTTTGGTGTGTGGCTTACATGTCATAGTCACAGCTTTTTTTCAGATAGGCCTGTTTAGGGTGGTAGCCACTTAATGACTGTCTAAGCATCTTTTATGTTACAAGGCTAATGTCTGTAATATTAGAATGACTGCTAAATATCCCAAATAGCATCCAAACCAAACGGTAAAAAGGTCACATAGACAAACCATTTAGTAAAAACTACAAGAAAGACCAGACAAAGACTGAAAGCCAGACATTTTGCAGTCATCCTAATGTTATGGATATCAGCCTTATTTACAAGCTCTTTGTTTCAAATGTATGGACAAACAATCCACTTGTGCTATATGGACAAGCAGAGAAAAAGGGCAAAACATGGCTACTGTACAGCTAGTGGGGTTTGGCGTTATTAGTCTGAATGCACCACTAAAGACTTAATAGGAAAACCATTTGTTGTGGACATTCAGAAATCATGTTGCTGAAACTGATATGGCCTTAAGGGGCTCATCTGCAAATATCCCATGGGCCTCCAAGACTGTGTCTTCCATATATATATATATATATATATATATATATATATATATATATATATGGTCAAAGAATTGGATACCTTGGAATATTCCCTCTTCTCTAAAGTACAGTGATCTCAGAGTTATTATATTTAAGTAGCAGGGGCTGTTGGGTGCACAGCTGCTCATGTGGAGGGGGGGGTGAATCACAACTATAAAAATGATTTAAGAGTGCTACATCAAGTTTTGCAATGTATGTTTTTTTATTGAATTATAATTTATATTTTGGAGTTGCAGATACTGCATTTTCAGGTCTTGTACTTGTGACAGACAGCCCCCAATAATGCCACCCATAATGCATCTGAAGATTTTGTTTGCTTTATACATACCTTTTCACATTGCTCATGATGACTCAGTTTTCAATTTGCTAATAATCCAAAATCATTTTAACTCCATTAATTAGACATTTACCCCAGTCTCATATCTTGCATATGAATTATTATGTCCGAAATACAGCACATTACATTTTGCTTAATTAAATTTTAACTACTATCAGACCAGTTATTCATCCTCCATAAATTCATTCTCAGGCTGACTCCTCTCTTCCAAAAAGAATTCCCATATTAGTGATATTTGCAAATAAATTGTACTATCCTCAGCCCTACTGTGACATTTTATACAAGTACATTAAACAACATTGGTCACAGGTACTACCCCTCTGGAGCCTCACTAATCAACTTTTTTGTTTTAGATAGAACCCCTCTCACAACCACCTTTTCTGACCTTCTCTTTAATCAACTGTCTACCAAGCTAACAAATGAATAAGTCAGTCAGCTTTCCTAAGCTTCTCCAGCACTGATGCTAAGGTCTTGCTGAAATCTGCATACAATATATACAGTTTTTTTCCATTATCTGCCTCACAAGTTACCCTAACATAGTACTGTAACAGGTTAATCTGCTATGACCTATATGCTGTGATATCATGTTGACAATTATTTTGCTGTCTTTCAAACATTACAAATCCGTAACCATTATCAGAATCTTTTCCATGATTTTCCTTAGTGCTGCGATCAGAATGTTCCATCTTGAGCTTAGATCCATGGTACAGAGGGATGAAACCCTGACTGTCACCCAGATGAGTAGGATTCAGTTAGCAGCTCTGACACTGAAGAAGCAAGACAGAGAGGGATGGAGTGAAGAGGCATGTACTTCTCACTTCTTCGGGGGTGGGGTAGGCTTACAAGTCTTCAGGCTTGAATGCTAATGTGAATGTTAAATATTATTTATAAACAAGAGAATCATTAGGAAAAATAAGAAGACAAAAGACTGTATTAAATCCATTTTTAATGAAAATAGTTTTCTTATATTTAAAGATTTTGTATTGTACTAAAAGATTCAAGTTGGGTTTACACAATTTTATTTTTCCTTTTGCATTTCCTTGTTAATATTAATAAAGCAGTGTGATTGTTTTGTATAAATAAACCCATAAAAGTAAATTTTAATCAATGTTGGTTGTATATGAAGAAAGCATTTACTGATTAAAAGAATTGTGTAATACTTCCTTTGTTTCCTTAATTTTCAACCACTTTTCAGTGCTATTGGGTTTTCATTTATATGGCTTGGCTGGGCTGCCACGTTGGGGGATTTAGTATATATATATATATATATATTTTTTTCTTATAATATATTAAATGTACAGCATGCACCTTTAACAATTTTGTTGCATACTATGCAAAATGTTATCAAATGTTAACTTATTCCTGGTAAAAAAGTAGATAGGAGACTAGGCTATGAATTTTGAGTTAGGTCCTGTAAGTAGTATAATCCTGATGAATGAACAGAACTTTAGGGATCTAGATAATAAAATCAAAGAACCTACTCATCTTATATTGAATGTGATATGGATGTCAAGCAAAAATAATTAGAAATGACAAAGTAAATGTGGACTGGGAGGAAAAAAGAAACAATATCCTTCATAACAGTGCACTATAATGGCCTTGCATTGCTTGCAGAGAGTTGTATACATGTCACTCATTTAGAATAGGAGAAGTAAAACACATAGGGCCAGATTCAGGAAGGCTTACACAGAGTTCAAGAGTAGTGTAAGCCTCCGTGTAAGCCTCCCGATTCAGGTACAGCCCAAACCTCCGTGTAAGAGACAGCTAACACGTCTCTTACACGGACTGGGCGTGGAAATGCTCAGTACCTCATTTGCAGCTCAAAGATATGCAAATGAGGTATCTGAGCAATCCACGAAGCTGAAACCAGTCCGTGTAATGGACGTGTTAGCTGCAGAAATGTACTCAGCTGACAACTGAGTACATTTCTGCAAAATCTAAAACGGAGCTATGTCAGCTCCAAATAAAGGGTGCATATGTTTCATTAAGCATGCCAATGGCCAAATATGTGGCCATTGGCATGAAAAAGTGTTGCAAAAATATGTTATATAACTTTTTTTTTCCGTGGGATTATGATGTGTAACTGCAGCGCACACCCGCGCAAACGGGGTGCGCTACCTAAAACTGAAAACCGAAGCTTATAAGCCCACAATTGTGGGATTTATGTATTACATGGAATGTCAATGGAGGGACTTGCAGACCAAAAACAATATGGCCTCCGTTTAGTGGTTGTCAAGGGGGGGAAGCTCCGTGTAAGACATGTAACTAAGCATTACTAGGCAATCCTATGTAAATGAGGGTTACAATACTGAATCACACTGCCACATAGGTAATGAGCACTTTCTGAGTAGTGTAAGAGTTAGAGAAGGGGGAGGAACAGAGTAAGAGGTAGGTGACATCATGGGGGGGGAGGATAGAAACAAATGTACCAGATTGGAGGGCAATGTAAGGTGACAGATGACAGACAGACATCAGGGAGGGAGGTGTGTCCCAACAGAACACTAGGAAAGTCAAGAAATTGAAGGTTTACGCTATCCCTACACTCAAAGTTTCTTGATATACGTGCATGCGCGCGTGTAAGGCAGGCTCAACATGTGGGAGCGTGTTGCAAACCGTTTACAATGGTTTGCGCGGGCGTGCACATGTTTAAGGCAGTGTGCGCGCGTTTTAACATGAATCAGCCAAGTTCACACCGTGTAAGGATGTGTGTGCGCGTGTAACACCGTGTAGAGATGTGTGCGCGCATTTAACTGACTGTGAGTGTGCTTAAGCTGGTGTGCACATTGCTCCCCCTGAGGAAACAGAGAGGAAACAGGAAACAACTAAAATACACGGAAACTGCCAGAGGATACTGCTGGAGTTAATTGGTGGAAACAATTGGAAGCAGGCAATTATGCAGGCAGACTAGAAGCCCAACCCAGCACTTAAAACACTGCAAAGAGCAGTGCAGGGTGTTTCTCACAAGAGATACTGCAAGAAAGTAAGCTATCAGAATTGAAAACTGAAAAAGCTGAACTCAGAGCAGAAATGCTAGGGGCTGCCATAGCTGTTATAATCAGGCAAAGGCGAATTGCTGAGGGTGGTGACAATGCAGATGCTGACAGACAACCCAGAGTGAGGAGAAGGAGAAGAGTATACAGGCCCAGGGTCACCTACCATGGGTTACATGAGCTGGAGATAGTAGAGTGCTACAGAGTGGACAGAGACCTTCTGCAGCAGATTGTTGAGCTGTGCAGGCCACATCTCACACACAGAACCAACAGAGGGGAACCCATCCCAGTGGAAACCAAGGTATGTATTGGCCTAAGAATACTAGCAACAGGTACCTTCCAGAGACCAACTGGTGATATGATGGGGATATCACAGGCATCAGCCTCCAGGGTACTGCACCAGTTCCTGGATGCCATGTCAGCACATGTCAGTGATCATATATATGTCCCTAATGACCGTGAGGTTGTGGCCAGCAATATTCGTCTCTTCCAGCAAATAGCGGGATACCCTGAGGTGCTGGGTGCAATAGACTGCACGCACGCATCAAAGCACCAGCTGGTGAGCGGGGTAGAGTCTACATTAACCGCAAGGGATACCCCTCCATCAACTGCCAGGTCGTGTGTGATGCCCAGGGCATAATAATGAATGTGTGTGCTGGCTGCCCTGGGAGCTACCACGATTCCCACATCTGGCATCTAACGCAGCTGTACCAATCATTTGCCAGTGGGGACTTCCCACACGGACACCTAGTGGGGGATGCAGGTTATGCACTTGAGCCGTGGCTGATGACACCCATCAGAAATGCACAAACACCTGAACAGGAACGCCATAATGAGGCGCACGCACAAACACGTAATGTCATAGAGCATGTGTTTGGGCTGCTCAAGTCACGGTTCCAGTGTCTGGACACATCTGGTGGAGCCTTGCAGTACACACCAACTACATGTACCCAAATGGTCATGATATGTGCTATGCTACATAATATGATCCTGCGGAAACAGCTGCAGCAGGACCAGCACAGGGCTGGGCCTAACATCCCCCCACCATTGCCAAGGCCACCACAGGCAGAGGGTGACTCGGAGGAGGAACAACCTGACCTTGTCCCAGTAGGCAGAAGGAGGTGTGCCCAGTATGCCCTGGCCTTGGCAAAGAGGCAACGCATAGCACATACACTTGGTCAGTAGGAACACTGGGACTGATACCGCTCTGACTCACTCATATAGTAACAGGGATGCCTAACATGACACAACCTGCTTCCAAACATGTACAGGGAGTGTAGTATGTGCATCCGACAGAGGCAGCCCTGCAGCACCACCTGAGGCATGAATGCCATGTGTTAAGTAATGTAATACCATGTACCATATGCACACCTGAGGACCCGACTAACATCCACCCTCACCAATCATAAACCACAAAAACACAAACCTACCTCATAGGTACCACAAGGGATAGGAACCTAGATGTAATGCTACCCAATGCCAGAAGTATAAATGCGTGCAGTGTAAGCACACAGTATAGAGAATGTAGATATCAGTGCTGTAATAGAAAACAGGGTCAAAGCCCACATCAGCACCCTGACACTACCAGGTCACACCTCTGTCCTAATGGCAGGAACTGCCCCAGGCCTACTCTGGCAACGTGAGTGTCAAACGAAATATTACTGTCAACCCGGGTGCCCAGGTCCCTGATAACCTCTTCTGTGCTTAGAGGATTGCCACCTAGATGGGAACTAGGGGTAACCCTGTTGTTCCCGAAGGGTATGACTATGCATTGTTTAGCGTTTAATGTAAGGCCATGGCTCTGGCACCAGTTATCCGTGTCTATGAGACCCTTCTGAAGGATGTCTGTGTCAGATGGGTTTCCAACTATGGTTCCCAGTTTGCAGTCATCTTCAAACTTTGTCAGCCATAATCCTCCTGTGTTTGCTTGTACTTCTGAAAAGTAGATGCTGAACAAAAGTGGGCCCAGGACTGAGCCCTGTGGGACACCACTTGTGACAGTTCTGGAGTGTGACATGGCACCAGCAACTTTGACCCTGTGTGTTCTGTCACTTAGCCAGTTTGCAACCCATCCTGTGATGTATGGGTTCACATTTAAGCTGGTGATGTTTTCAATGATACCCGAGTGGGGTATTGTGTCGAAAGCCTTTGCCAGGTCAAGGTAGGCTGTGTGGACTGCCTTGCCCACGTCAATGGCCTGGGTGACTGTCTTGAAAAAGTCAACCAAGTTTAAAAGGCATGATCTGCCCTTGACAAAGCCAAACTGGATTGGATCCAATGTCTGCAAGTCCCCTATGTCTTCATTTATTATTCCCATTATGATCCTCTCCATAGCTTAGCAGACCAGGCTTGTCAAGCTGATGGGATGGTAGTTTCCGGGGTTGGTGGAGGCACCTCCTTTGTGAAGTGGGTCCACCATTGCCGTATGCCACTCCTTGGGCACATATCCTGAGGTGAGGCTAAGATTAAACAGCTGCCCTAACTGCGGGTGTAATTCCTCATTGAGTTCATGGAGCACACAACCGGGGACACCATCTGGTCCCATGGATAAAGTGTTTTTCGCCTTGGATAGAGCAGTTCTCACCCCAGCATTGGAGATGTTTGGGGGGCTACAATCCTCTGGTATAGATACCCCTCCAGTTGGGGGGAGGGGGGGGAGAAATCCGCACTGAACCTGTCAGCCAGTATGTTGGCAATGTCTGTAGGTTCAGTGATATTTACATCATTCCGAACTAATTCTGAGCATATCTGGGAGTTCCCTCCCAGGTGTCAAACATAGGTAAAAAAGGCCTCATGATTGTCCCTTGAGTCCTGAGCGGGTTTACTCTCAAAACTTGCCTTGGATGATTGTATAGGGGAACCCAGTGTTTTACTCATAATGAGCAGGGGTGTCTTCCCTTCTACGGATTTCGCTCTATCTTGTAGTAGCTCCTTCCTTTTGTTGTAGAGCTTGTTTATGGCTGGGGTCCACCAGACTGGATGCTTGCCTGTGGTACAAAGAGTCTTTGTTTTGTTTGGGATTGCCTGATCCATGCAGTCCTGGAGGTGCTGGTAGAAGGCATTTGTAAGTGATACAGCGGCTTGGGTAATGGTGTCCGCTGGCTTGGGGGCCTTGAAAGAGACCACACCAGTCCTTAGAAATGTGAAGTCAGCTTTTGAGAAGGTCTTCACTGTTTGTTTTTCTATCTGGGGTGGGGGTGGGATGTGGACTCCCACTGAGATTAGTTCATGATCTGATCTCACCAATGATGGGTATACTTCTGGTGTTGAACAGTGTGACCCCATGTTCGTGATGATGAGTTCTAGTATGTTGTCTCCACTTGTGGGGATGGTGACCAGTTGTTCCATGGCATTTGAGTGTATGAACTCTTGGAACCTTTGGGTTAGAGTGTTGGGGCTTGATTAGTGATCCCAGTCTATATTTGGATAGTTGGAATCACCCAGTATGATGGTGTTTGGAGATACATTTATCCCTCCAGTGTTTTCAGGACAGCTGTGTGAGGTACCTGAGTTTGAGAGGGTGGCATGTAACATGCTACAAACTGCAGAGCAGTCTTGCCTACGGTTACTGGCACCTGGATGGTCTCCGATGCATCGTGTGTTGCCACCAACCTTGAGGTGAGGGTGTCCTTGATGAATATGGACACCCACCCTCCTTTCTTGGTGTTGTCCGGATTTTGGTGCCGGAACGCATGATATGAGGTAACACCCGATAGTGCCGGGGTGCTGTCAGAAGCCGTGAACCAGGTTTCAGGCACAGCACAGACATCAATGTTCTACATACTGAGAAGGGCATCGAGTGTGTGCAGCTTGAGGTTGAGACTTCTGGCATTGAGCAGCATTACCCTTAGTGTCTTTCCTTTTCTGTGTTCTAGGGTGGTAGGTGTAGAATCTGATTCTTGCATAAAAAAGGCACAATGGGGGTGGCAAGAGCCTCAGCCAAAATCCAGAAGCCCAGGGGTGACAGGTGCAGACCGTCCCTTGCAAATCAGTGTGGCCTGTCCAGCATGTCATCCCAGGCAGACAGACATTGGACCCCCTTTGAATGACACCATAGTTTAAGCAAATTATTACAGCTGATCATCTTGTCTCTGTTTATGTGGCATCATACTTGGTGAAGGTAGGATACTGCTCAAGGTCAGGGTCATACCTGCCTGGCCTACATAATCAGAGAGATCCTCTATGTCTCTTTCCATGTAGTCCAGGGAGGTACATCTCAGGTCGTTCACACCAGCATGGATAATGACTGAGTCAGACTTGTACTTGCAGTTGAGTGACCTGAGTGCTTGCATTATGTGGTGGATTCCAGTGCCCGATAGGCAGCTTACTGTGACCTCCTCCGTACTCGATCTGGTGAGCGGGACGTCAGTGTGTCTGACTATGGAGTCACCTATGACAAGTGTGTCTGGCATTGTGTTTGGCCTTAAGGGCTGTGACTGTTTGGCACACTGACTCTGTGGTCTATGTGTTGCATGTGCTGTGCCCTGTGGAGGCAGTTGTGTGGGTGTCTGCTGTGGTGGCCGCTGCTGTTTTGGTAGAATTCTGATCAGAGCCTCCGAGTATGTCTTTGTGTGTCTATGTGTATGATTTTAAGTTGTGATAGTGCTATGTGAGACTGGGTTTGTGATGTGTGTGGTTACCTTCACCTTCTCTCTGGTCTTGCTAGTCCTATGTTGAGAGAGCTCAGCCTCCACTTTGGCTATATAGTTGCATCTCTCACATGTATGTGTGTTTTATGGGAGAAGGAGAGGGTTGTCAGTGTACATGAGGCAATTGTAACATTGCCTCAATATTCCCAGGTTCACCAGCTGAGCAGGAGAGGACACTAGCAACTGATCCCTAGACATGCTAGAAGGAATAGACAAAACAATGTTGGAATACAGGGAGATATCAAGCCCCCAAACCACATCATAGTGCTTGACTGACAATACCTACACATACACCATAGTTTCATAGTGTCATAGTTTACTACTAGGCTATCTGCCCTAGTGCATGTATAAGCCTAGCCATAGTGATGTGGCTATTGCCACCCCTTATAGTGGTAATAAGTGTACAGAATAGATTCGAATATTGTGCCTCTGACTTGGTAGTGACACATTATGACCCCTTACGTAATTGAATAACATGACTGTGCCTCTGTCTAGTCTGTGCCTCTGTCTCATATGCAGTTGTCCAGATGTCTCTTGAAGAGAGTCAGTGAGGGACTCTGTCTAACATGAACTGGGATACTCTGCTAGAGTGTGAGATGCCTCTGAGTTATGACTCTGTCCCTCCAGCATGTCCTATACATGTATGTGCTGAGGTTCAAATCTTCAGCTCTCATGGTTCTGGTGGATTTGGATTGCTTGCAGTGGAGCATGTCCACCAAATCCTGATTGGACATGGTCTTGTATGTCAGGCATAGGTCACCTGTAAGTATGCGGTATGACACTGAATAAAGCTGGGTTTCCTCTATTCTGGAAGCATATGACATGTGTTGTAGACCCCTGATCTTCATGGTAAGGTACTTTTGGGGTCTCTCCAGCTGTTGCAAGTGCTGGGTGAGGTACATACCAAATGGGGCTTTGTATTCAATCATGGGCCTGATAAGGGAGAAGTATAGTGGTACAATGACCTCCTATGATCTGGATGGAAAACCCTCCATGATAAGGTGGGCAAGATAGAAAGTCTTTCTAACCACTTTGGCAACATGGGTGTCAAACGAGATGTCACTATCTACACGTGTCCCCAGGTGTCTGATTTGTTTTCTGTGCTCAGTGGGTTGCTGTCTATGTATTGATCTGTGGGTACTTTGTTCCTCCCAAAGGGGATGACTACACATCAGTTGCATTCAGTTTCAGGCCATGAGTCTGGCACCAGCTATCCGTCTTTGTGACGGCATTCTGTAGGATGTGTGTGCCGGCTGATGTATTCACTATGGTGCCTAGGTTGCAGTCATCTGCAAACTTTGTCAGCCACAACCCTCCTATGTTTGCTTTCACATCTGAAAAGTAAATACCAATTAAGAGGGTCCCAGGACACATCCTTGTGGGACACCACCTGTGACTGGCTTTGAATCTGACAAGGCACCTGCAATGTTGACTTTATGGGTTCTGTTTCTTAGCCATTTTGCAACCTATCCTGTGACATATGGTGTTATATGTCAGCTGTTGAGCTTGTCTATGATGCCTGAGTGGGGTATTGTGTCACAGGCCTTAGCCAAGTGCAGGTAGGCTGTGTGGACTGCGTAGCCCTCATCAATGGCCCTACTGACAGTTTCATAGTAGTCAACTAGGTGCAAAAGGCAGGATCTGCCCTGTACAAAGCTGAACTGGGTGGGATCAAGGGTCTGTAGGTCAGCAATGTCTCTGTGTAAGAGCTCCATAATGACTCTTCCCATAGCTTTGCAGACAAGGCTGGTTAAGCTTGTGTGGTGGTAGTTGCCATGGTCTGTGGAGGCATCTCCTTTGTGGAGTGGGACCACTGTTGCCATACGCCAGTGTTCAGGTACATATCCTGTAGCAAGGCTAAGGTTAAATAGCATTTGTATATACGGGTCCAGCTCCTTCTGGAGTTCACATAGCATGCAACCGGGATACCATCAGGTCCCATTGATGCTGTGTACTTGTCTTTGCTGAGTGCGGCTCTCACATGGACATCCAAGATGACAGTGAGGTTACATACAGCTGTGATAACTATCTTCTTTTGGGGGTGAGGGAGGGGTAAATCGCACTGAAGCTGTCCCGGAATGTTGCCAATATCTGTCAGGTCACTGGAATATATGTTGTTGTGTACCAACTCTGAGCATATCTGAGGGTTCCCAACCAGGTGTCTGACATAACTGAAGAAAGCAGTGTGGTTACCTTCATTGTCTTTGGTGATTTATGTCCCCAAGTTGACCTTGCATGTCTTTATGAGATAATGTAGCTTTCTACTAGTGCTGATCACAGCTGTCTTCCCTTTTGGAGATGTAGCTCTGTCTTGCATTAGTATCCCTCATCTGTTATACAGTTTGTTTATGGCTGGGGTCCACCAGACAGGCCACTTTCCCTTTGTGGAGAGGGTCCTGTTTTTATTTGTGATTGCATGGTCCATGCTTTCTGACATCTAGCTAAGGGAGGTCATTGTGGTTCTGCAGTTATCTTTCATCAGCATTAGAAATGACCACAACAGCCCCTGTGGGGTGTACCTCAGCAGACACATCCAGCAACTGTAAAGTCCACAACAGTACCTCACCAGGAGTATGAAAGAGCTGGAACACATGTAATGTGTCGCCTGATTAAACAGAGTGCAGCTCCACACACTGCCATGCTGTCCACCCAGACGCAAGCTGTGCCTGATGTAGAAAGCCATGTCCAAGCTGGAATCAATGCACATGCTGCACCTTGTACAATCTGAATGGCAGGGAGCTATGCACATGAGGGACCTGAACCCCAGCACTGACATACATAGGACAGGCTGTACTGCATTATCCATAACACAGAAGCCACCCCACGCATGAGTAAACTACCAGTACAGGTTATCCATAGAGTCACTCGTTGATTCCCCTCAACAGGAATCCTAATGAGTGGATGGGAGATGGTAGGTTTACCCTGGGTATCAATGTTATGTCACAGGTAGACAGAGGCACAGTATACTAAACAAGACATATGTCATGGCAAACTACACTTACAATGTGTTGACGGACAAACACACTCTCCGACTAGCATTAGAAATGGCCTAGGGCACATCGGTAGTGTTTGCCAATGTACACCCATGTTGTGGAATACACTACTGATGTTGGATGAGGCTGTTGTAAGTAGTTCACATCTGAACATAATGCAACATGGTCAGATAGGTTCATAGGTACATAGGTTTATACTAGGCTATCTTCCCTAAGGCAGGTATAAGCCTAGCCCAGAGTTTGTTGGCGTACACCACCCCTTATATGGAAACAGTACTGTGCCCATTATTTTGTCGTGCCTCTCTCCAGCAGTGACACAGTGACGATCCCTGGGTTAAACGTATGACCTCCCATCCACAGGTCAAGATACCTCTTGAACAGAGCCAGCAAGGTGCTCTGCCTCACATGGACCGGGATTGTATTCCACAGCATAGGGAGTCTCCGAGTGATAACTCCATCCCTCCAACATGTCCAACGTACATCCATGCTAAGGTGTAAGTCACTTGCACTAGTGGTTCAGGTGGATCTGCCGATTCTGAGGTGGAGCATGTCCATTAATTCCTGTTTGGACATGGCCTTGCATGTCAGGCACATGTCACCTCTAAGCAGACGGTATGTGACTGAATAGAGCGGGAGTGTCTTCAATCTGGCAGCATATGACAGATGTTGGGGTTCCTTTATCCTTTTGGTGGGGGACATTCAGGGTGTCTCCAATTGCTGCAGATGTTGGGTGAGATACATCCAGAATAGGGCATTGTACTCGATCACCGGTCTGATAAGTGAAGAGTACAGGGGAACAATGACCCACTAGATCTGGATGTGAATCCCATCCTGATCAGGTGGGCAATGTAGAAGGTCTTTCTAGCCACTTTAGCAACGTGAGTGTCAGAAGAACGGCGACTGTCAACCTGTGTCCCCAGGTCCATGATAACCTCCTCTGTGCTTAGAGGATTGCCACCTATATGGTAGCTTGGGGTTACCTTGCTTTTCCCGAAGGGTATGTCTACACATGTTGTGCACTTTGACTTCAGGCCATGGCTCTGGCACCAGCTATCAGTTTCCGTGAGTCCCTTCTGAAGGATATCCGTGTCTGATGCACTGTCCACTATGGCGCCCAGTGTGCAGTCATCTGCAAACTTTGTCAGCCAAAGTCCTCCCATGTTGGCCTGTACTTCTGAGAAGTACATGACAAACAATAGGGTGGCCAAGGACTGAGCCCTGTGTGACACCACCTGTGACCAGCCTGGAGTCTAACATAGTGCCAGCAACTCTAACCCTGTGGGTCCCGTCCTTAAGCCAGTTTGCAACCCATCTTGTGACATATGGGTTTACATTTCAGTTGGTAGGGTTTTCTACAATACCTGAGTGGGGTATTGTGTTGAAAGTGTTTGCAAGGCCAAGGTAGGCTGTATGGACTGCCTTTCCCTCAACAATGGCCTAAGTGACCGTTTTGAAGATGTCAACCGAGTACAAAAGGCATGATCTGCCCTTGACCAAGCCAAACTGGGACGGGTACAATGTCTGCATGTCCCCTATATCTTTGTTTATGAGCTCAATTATGATCCTCTCCATAGCTTTGCAGACTAGACTTGTTAAGCTTATGGGGCAGTAATTACCAGGGTCCGTAGAGGCACCGCCTTTGTGCAGATGTGCACAACTGGACCCTAACCAGGCTGTTGTGCACACTATGGAAATGTAAAGCAGTGATAGGACTAAAGCCCAGGATACTGACCACCACAGTGAAAGTACTGAACCACTACACTATACAGTACTACAGTGTTAGGTCAGTATGAACGGATGTTGACAATTGTGTGCAAAGTATCCCATGCAAAACCTGCAGGCACAGTATACTCCCTGTTGTGTTCACACAAAAGCATTTGGACAGTAACTACACAACATGGCACAGAACACACAACCATAAACTGGAGGTATTTGTTGAAGGTCACACTCATCCACAAATGTGATGGGCTGCAGAGTTCAACATATGGAAAGCCCACACTGGGCATGCTCACACACTTAGATAAATGAGACATCTTTCACACAACATGCCATGGGAAGGCTGAACTGGGCATGCTCACACACTTAGTCCAAATGTTACTCCTAGCAACTGTGAAAACACACCAGAGGATGCTCATTCCCCTTTCTAGACACTGATCATGTCAGCACCCTATAAGTATATCAGGAGAAAAGGAATCTCCCAGTAATCTGAATAGCGTGCTCTGCTAATGTGTCTGTCTGTAGTGTCATAACATAGTTAGGTAGGGGTTTGAATCCAGCAAGTGTGTGTGAAGGGGTGTAAGTGTGTATGAAAGGAACATCCCTTTTGGCAACTGGGAAAACACACCACAGGATGCTCATTCCACTTTCTAAACTCTGATGATGTCAGCACCCTATAAGTATATCAGGGGAAAGGAAATCTCCCAGTAATGCGAATAGCGTGCTCTGCTAATGCGTCCGTCTCTAGTGTCATAACATAGTTAGGTAGGGGTTTGAATCCAGCAAGTGGCAAGTGTGTGTGAAGGGGGGTAAGTGTGTATGAAAGGAACATCCCTTTTGGCAACTGGGAAAACACACCACAGGATGCTCATTCCACTTTCTAAACTCTGATGATGTCAGCACCCTATAAGTATATCAGGGGAAAGGAAATCTCCCAGTAATGCGAATAGCGCTCTGCTAATGCGTCCATCTCTAGTGTCATAACATAGTTAGGTAGGGGTTTGAATCCAGCAAGTGTGTGTGAAGGGGGTAAGTGTGTATGACTGAAATATCCCTTTTGGCAACTGGGAAAACACACTACAGGATGCACATATCCCTTTCTAAACGATATCACAATTATTTATGGCTTTTGATTACAGACATGCCACGTGTGTTTTGCCCACACAGAATGCCCATGTGTGCGGGTTGTCCCTCACAATAATGCATGACATTGATTAAACCAGTTATGGCAATGCACACATGATGTATGTGTGTGCCAAATACACATATGTACCTGTGACCTTCAATAGTTACCATGTGTGATGCCTGCCACATGTGAATACATGGTATTTGCACAGGGTAACATTATGACTGTGGTCTTCTGTGCAGGTGCTGCATGTGGGATGTGTATATACAGTGTGAGATGTAGATGCTATCAGCCTAGTAGTGAGGGATACACACCTGGTCTGGGGCATATAGTCTACCTGTTGTTGATGAACAGGTGCTGCATGTTTTCACCTGTTGTGGGAGTGGTAAGACGTTATTCCATAGCAATGCAGTGACCGCATGCTAAGAACCGTTCAGCTAGGGTGTTGTAGCTACAGTAATTCATTAGCATTCAGTAATATGTCAGAATCCCTGGTGAGGGTCTGATGCCAACCAAGGTCAGGGTTCTACCAGCCTGTGTCACTTGCTCAGTGATCCCTTCCATGTTCCCTATCATGTATCCCAGTGAGGGACATCCCACATCAGCTGTGGTGGCATGGACAATGACTGAGTCATATGTGTCCATGCATCTGACTGACCTGTATGCTTGTGTTATGTGGTGGACCACAGTGCCCCATGAGCATATCACTGTGACCTACACCTTGTCCAGCCTGGTGAGCATGTTCTCACTGTACTGGACAATAAAGTACCTAACACAACTGCGGCAGTAGTGTTGTATAGCTGTACAGACTGTGCTTGTTTGGCACACAGGATTTGTGTGCTATGTGTTATGCATGCTGTGTGCAGGCCTAATGTATGCCTGTGTGCCAGCTGCAGAGATGTCTGCCAGTCATGCAGGATGCTATCCTTAGGCTCCACAACTGGCCCGGTGTGTTTCCATGCTTGTATTGCTGTCAGTGTAGGTCCACATCAGATTGGTATTGCTGTCACTGTAGTATTTCATGCCACCCGACAGGTTATGCCAGTACTGGGTTCAGAGTGCTTAGTCCACAGTTTGGCCATGTGTTTCCATCTCATACATGTGTTGTACATCCATGGGTAGGGGATAGGGTTGACTGTGTACATGTGGCAGCTGTGACATTACTACATGACACACATATTCCACAACTGTACCATAGAGGTGACTGACAACTGACCTTTGCACATGCTACCATAGTATTGAGATTGCATTGGTGATTAACAGCACATAGGGCCAATGGTGAACAAGATACATAGGTCCATAGGTTCATACAGGGATGTCTGCCCAGGGCATGTATCCACCTAGCCAGAATGTGTGTGGCTTTCAACATGCATTGTAAATCTGTCTTGCTATGCCCTTTTCCAAGGTTAGTATACTGTGCCTCTGTCTCACAGTGACACATAAGTGATACCCAGGGTAACCCTACAATGTCACATCCAGTCATTAATATCACTCTTGAAGATAGTCACTGAGTCACTCTGCCTAACCTCTATTGGGATAATATTCAAGAATGAAGGGAGCCTCTGAGTTATGAATGTGCCCCTCCAGCATGTCCTATGTATATCACTCCTGAGGTTCAAGTCTTTCCAGCGTGTATCCTGATGGGATCTGGATATTCTGAGGTGCAGCATGGCCATTAAGTGAGGGTTTGACATGGCTTTATATGTCAGGCACAGATTGCCTATGAAGAGGCAGTATGCCACTGAGTAGAGCTGCTGTTTCTTTAACCAGTCAGTATGTGGCATCTGTTTGAGCCCTTTGATCCTCTTGTTGAGGTACGTATGTGGTATTTCCAGTTGCTGCAGGTGTCTGGTAAGGTGCATGCCGACAGGTTCATCATAGTCAATTATGGGCATGATGAGGGATGAGTAAAGGGGCACAATGTCCTCCCATGATCTACATGTGGATCCCATCATGATGATGTGGCCCATATAACATGTTTTCCTAACCACTTTGTCCATGTTGTTGTCAAATGGTAGAATGCTATCAACCTGTGTACCCCAAGGTCCATAATTCCTTCGTCTGCACTTAATGGATTAACACATATGTGGTACTTTGTGGTCACTTTGTGTTTGACAAAGGGGATGACTATACGCTTTTGTCATTCACCTTGAGGCCATGGCTGTGGCACAAGTCGTGTGTTTGCAAGAGGCCCTTTTGGAGGATGCGTGTGTTAGCTGGAGAGTTGATTATGGCGTCCGGTTTGCAGTCACCTGCGACTTGCTCAGCCACAGTACTTCCATGTTGGCCTGTACCTATGATAAATATATAATGAACATGACAGCTCCCAGGGCTGAGCCTTGTGGGACACCACTTGTACCTGGTTGGAGGCTGACATGGCTCCAGCAATTCTAGCCATGTGTGTTCTGCCCTTGAGCCACTGTGCAATATCCATAGTGACATAGGGGTTAATATGTACACTGGTGAGCTTCCTAGAATGCACAAGTGGGGTATTGTATCAAAGGCTTATGCAAGGTCCAGGTAGGCTGTGTAGACCTCCTTCCCTTGACAGTGGCCTTGGTGACTGTTTCAAAGAAATCAAACAGGTTTGAGAGGCAGGATCTGCCATTAACAAAGCCAAACTGTGTATGGTGACATGTCTGTAGGTCCACAATATCTAGATATGTGAGGTTCATGATGATCCTTGCCATAGCTTTGCAGACAAAGCTAGTCAGACATATGGGGCGAATAGTGTCCAGGATCCGTGAAGGCACCACCTGAATGTAGAGGGACCACTGTTGCTGTACGCCACTCTTTGGCCACATATCGTGTAGTAAGGCTGGGATTGAACAGTAGTGTTATGTCTGGGTGTAGCTCTTCTTGTGGTTCATGTAGGACACAGCCTGGGACACTGTCTGGTCCCATTGATGCAGTGTTTATTGCTTTGGGAAGGGCATCTCTTACCTGAGCATCTGTGATGTCAGGGGCAGCACTCTGCCGTGAGACATATTTGCCCTTTTGGTGTGGTGGGGAGAAGGCAGCAGTGAACCTGTCCACTAGGATGATGGCAATGTCTGTGTGTTTTGTATTTCGTGTGACATCTTGGATTACCTCTGAGCATATCTGGGTAGTACCACCCAGGTTCCTAACATAACTACAGAAAGCCTTGTGATTATCCTCAGTGGCTTGTGGAATCTTCTCTCAAAGATGGCCTTAGACAATCGTATGGGTGCCTGTAGTTGTCTTCCAATACTCATCAGTGATGCCTTCACATTTTGGGAGTTTGTTGTATCATGTAGTGGCTTCATCCTTCTATTGTATAGTGTGTTTATGGCTGGTGTTCTGCACACAGGACGTCTGCCTTTGGAGAATTGGGTCATGCTTTCATATGTGGTTTCATGATCCATGCATTCCTGAATGTGTCCATAGAATGCCTTTATACAGGTATCTGCAGTCTGGTCCATATTTTCAACAGGCCTGGGGCCTTTGAAGGTTTCCACATCATTTATGAGGGGTGTGAACTTGCTTGACATGAGCTGTTGACAGACGTGCCGCCCTCCAGACTGAGCAAGGTGAGGGTCACATTTAGCTACCTGTCGGGTGATAGAATGTGCCACATAACACAGGCACACAGGTCACTCCACAGCAAGTACAACTATGAGGCAGTCATTGTCCATGCTGGTGCAAACAACCTGAGACGTACCTCCCTGGACCACATGGAAAGAGACACAGAGGAGCTCTTACAGCACCCTCTCAAACTCAGGACTCCCACACAGCCTTCATGCTCACACAGGAGAGTATAGATTTCTCTGCAAACACCATCATACTGGGTGACGTCAGCTACCCAAACATAGACTGTGAACATTACACAAGCCACAATACCCAAGCTCTAGGGTTCCCATAGATCAGACATTCTTTAGCTATGGAACAGGTAATCAACCTTCCCACAAGAGGGGCAGATATACTAGACCTGATCATCACAAACATGAGTACAAAATGCTCACCACTGGAAGTATATCCCTCATTGTTGCAATCAAACCATATACTAATCACACTGGAGTACTGGATCCCCACATATGCAAACCTCGAACACATCGATGTGTGTGTGGGAAATGCCACTATTAGAAACTGTGACAGTACAGTACAGGATGCAGATCCCCCTTTTGAAACACTGATGATGTCAGGACTCTATAACTATATTACCTGTATTAAAGTCCTCCAGTAATTCGTATAGCGCTCTGCTAATGCGTCTTTCTCCAGTGTCATAACATAGTTAGGTAGGGGTTTGAATCCTGCAAAGGGAATGTATGTGTGTTAGTATGAGTGGGGTTTATGTGTGTGCATTATGCTGGGAGGGATAAGTGCCTTTTGCCAACTGGGAGAACACACTACAGGGTGCACATCCCTCCTCCTACACACAGATGATGTCAGCACCCTCTAAGTACAGCATTAGAAAGGATTTCTCCAACTACTGCAAATAGCACACTCTGCTAATGTGTCTGCTTCTACTGTCATAACACAGTTAGGTATGGGTTTGAATCTTGCAAATGGAAAGTATGTGTTTTACTGTGGGTGGGGTTAGTGTGTGTGCACAATGATGGGGTGGGATGTGGCTTTTGCCAAATGGGGCTATGCACTGCAGGGTGCACATTACCCTTAACAAGCAGTGATGTTGACAGCACCCTATACAAACAAAACTACAAAAGAGAAGGTGGTGGTACCAATAACACATGTAAGGTAACACTTCTTCAAGTAATGTCCACAAAACGAAGTAGGATAATCAAACAATTCTTTTACTCTATACAAACAACATGACAACAGACAACTGCCAGTACTCAGTATAGTGTTACATGCTACTGTAACACGCACATGTACCAGAATATACCTAGATAGTGTTTTGAAGCCTGAATGTGGCAAGTGTGTGGATGTGGGATGTGTCTGTGTGTGCATTTCCATATGGGAAACATGTTTGATGTGGCAATCAGGGTACCACAGTACCTGATGCACATTACACCTTTGAACTGATGAGGTTGCCTGCACCCTGTGAGTACAGGTAGAGAAGAGGAAGTCGGTAGTAAACAACATAGTGCACTTCTCAAATGTGTACCTGTCATGTATCGACAGCTACTCATGTAGGGTAATAAATAATGGGAATGGCAGGTGAGCGTGTGCATGTGTGGGGGTAGCAGGGTGTGTATAAATGCATGTGTGACAGAACAGATACATATAGCTGAATCTACATAACAGCACATGATGCATTCCCATAGTCAATGTTAGCATGTGATGGTGTGCAGCTGGTACACTTTGGTAAGTAGTATGGGTGCAGATAACAATTGAGGACATTCATACAGTTACTGCAGCAGGACTGCTGGGATATACACACAATCATAGTGGAACAGTGAACAGTTACCAACATGTTACTACTTATACACATCTATGTAGTCACCCTGTGCATCAGCAACGTGTTTACCTTTTCCTGCACCAATGTTGTAGTATGCAGGAGGTGGCACAGTGTCATCATATGCACAGGGTGTGGGTTAGGTATGCCCAAGCCAGCCACTGGTAACACCAATTGACATGTGTGTGTATGTGTGTTTGTGAGGGGCAGCAGTACAGGGTGGACCAGTGTTGGTGCAGTGTGTGTGTGTGTATGTGTTTGCCCTAGGTGTTAGGTTTCTGCATGTGTGTAAGCACGCACACAGTCCCACATAATGGCTGCCATGTACAGGGTTTTGTGGACAGCCACAGACTGCACCTGTCAGGTCATCCAGATCAGTGTCTGTGGGCACGGACACGGTACCTGTGCCTGGCAGGGGTGCTACGGGCCGTATCCGGTACTAACCCAGACTGGGTACTGTCATCGGAAGCAGGGGTGTGTTGACTGGACACAGTTCCCTGTTGGGACTGTCCAGAGCCACGTGCACGTGGTCTCCTGGGGCGTCTTGATGACAGCACAGACCCAGCATTGCTGGGGCTGGTGCTGGCACTTGAGGTGCGTGAGTGGGCCTGTTGTCGTCCGCGGCCACTGCCAGCTGGTGCTGTTGCTGGCATACGGCCACGTCGCAAACGCACACCATCGCCCTGGCCCATGGACATCTGGTTGTGGAGCAGCTGTTGTATGTCCCCACAACGTCTGTCAACGACATCTGTGAAGTTACGGATAGCATTCGCAACGTCACGCATGCCGTCTGTCATGGCTGTGCGACATGCTCTCAGCTCCCTCAGACCCTGTCTGGTGTACCTTTCCATACGTGCCTGTGCCTGCATAACAGTTCGAAACATAGTGGAGGTTGACATACCTCCTTGGGCACGTCGGCCAGAGGCAGTACGGCCACGGATGCCCCCACGAGAACCCATGGGCGACTGTCTGCGTGGTACCATTGGAGGACCCTGCTCATGGCTGCCTTGTGGGGATGCATGTACCACAGGTACCACATTACCCTGATCTATGCCCACTGCAGACTGTCCATCACCTAGGGACAATGGTGACAAAGGATGTAACGGCAGGATGACTGTGCGCATTGACGGGGTTGACAGCTGTGTACTGTCAATTGGCTGACCAATGGCGGACCCAGACACACCTTCCTGCACCATTACAGACATTTCATCATCATCAGTACCTGGGGCACAAGATTCAGGTTCCCTGCTGCAGGTCACCAGAGCAGCACCAGAACCTATGGGAGGAAAACAGGGAACACAGATTACAGTCTCAACACATATTTGACAGAGATGCACTTCAAGACTAATGCACACATTCAGAAATGGACACATGCACTCATGGACACTAACACACATGCACACATGGGCACAGGCACACTCGCACACATGCACACCCCACAGTAAACACACACATCAGTACTGTGTTACACTACTCTTAATATTGTTAAACTGGGTATTGCAGGTATTATTAAACACACTCACCAGCATGTATACTACAGAGTTACACTACTCTTACTAGTATTATAAATTGTTTTTCAGGTAATGTTAAACACACTCACCAGCATGTATGGCCTGCCTCGTTGCTAGATGGGAGGGACCTGGAAGTATGAAGAGAGTAATGTCAGTGGGCACAAGTGTGCCATTTGTTTTGCACATGATACAGTACAGTAGTACACTAGTTCCCTTATACACATCAGCTGCTCATAATGTCTGTATCACACATGCACAATTACATATCATGATGACAGATACATACCACATGCACACCTTATGCGTGCATGAAGTAACAGTGTACAGAACAGTCATATGTACATACCAGGAGTTAACTCTAATCTCACCCTTACCTCTCTTCAAACGACAACTCAAACTGTACTTCCAAAACCACTGGCTTTGTTCTTGTAGTACTCCAGGCTAACGTCCCTCTCCCCACCCTCTCTTTACCTTTAACCCCTCATTGTGCATAGAAACTAGCTTCTACCCTGTTTCTTTCACCTTGATGTCCTTCTATGCTCTGACCTACTTCTCCCATCCCTCCCACCTCCTCTTGACTGTCTTCCTTCTTTTCCTCACTTCCCTTCTTGACTCCTGCCTCTTCCCTATTATTTTATCTTTCATACTCCTTCTACTTCTCTACCCTTCTGAGCTTTAACTATTATCTATATGGCTTTTGCCTTATTGCATAACCGTTATGTTTTAGGTAGAATTGCTTTGAAACCGACAGTACATTGTGTATGACTTTAAACTGTTTGAGTTCCTTAAATGTATGTTGATTTAATTAACAAGCTGGTGTATATTTCTATTATGTTGGCTGTCTGTATTAACAACTTGTCTGTCTGCCTTTATTATGTTATGTGTGGAGCTTTTCTCCCCAGGCCTCTACTGAAAATGGACATATATCCAGCTAGACTATCTTGGTCAACAAATGTAAAAGTAATAACAATAAATAAATATGGCATCTTACCTGCACGCTCGGTGTCTTGCTGCTGTGTGGATCCAACCTCCATCATGATGCATGACTGTTGCTGTTGTTGTTCTGGGGCTGGATCCACAACACTTAGCAGTAGCCCCTCCTGTCTGGTGAGGGGGGGATGTGTGGCCACCCCCCCCACCTGTGGCAACCTGTTGCCTGCGGATATCTGCAGCACGCTGGCGGACATTTCTAATCAAATCACTGCAGTGATGTCTCACCTGCTCATATGTCCTATCATGCATGCCAACATCATTTATCCTGCTAACTAGATTTTGCCACAGTGCAGACCTCTCCTGCTGATTCTGGGTGGTGCGTGAGAACAGGATGGCATAGTCACGCACCAGGCTCTGGTGAATCACTTCATCCTCTGCAGCAGAATATGCGGGGTTCCTTTTGGAGCCATGTTCCCTGGAAAGGTACACAAACAGGTTATCAGCATAGTATCTCAGCAATACATGGTACACATTCTATACAGGGAGTATTAAATTGTACTTATTACTGCTTGGTTGTAACTTGATTAAAGTGTAGCTATCATTCTAAGTCATTTGGACTAAGCACTTGGCCTTCAGACCAGTTGTTTTACATTAGGGAGGTTTGTGGCAAGCACTGTGGTGGCAGGACACATATCTTTCATCCGTTGAAGTTGGGAACTGCTGATTGAGAGCCCAGTGTCCAAGTGTATTAGTTCTGGTATAGGCAGTTGGCCTTCAGGCCAGTTATTTAACATTAACAAGGTTTGTGGTCTGCACTCTTGTGTGACAATAGGCTGTACTCTGCCATTCATAGCTGGGGACATCTGGTTTCAGGTTTATAGTGCCTGCATATTTGAGCTGTATCTTACTGACATTGGTACACCTTGTTTGCTGTAGCAAACACTACATCCAGGCCTCCTGAATCTAGCTTTGTTTATATGCTTGTTATTTGTTAGCTTGTTATTTCACTGGTATGCTACTTCCACATAATACACAGCTTCTCAACACTTCTGTGACTCACTACTGATATCTGCATTGCTTACTGTACGTATTTCCATGTTACACATGACAGCAAGTGACTGCTTGTCATTGTTGCATTTACTTAATTGTGACACATTGCACTTAGGTTACCTGGCACTTGCTCACTGAAGCTTTTATATCAGTCAGCAGTAGTAGGTAATATCAGTACACCCTCACTCCCCACTGGACCTTGTTTTCAATTATTACGGAATTCACAATAGTATTCTAGCATGTCCAAAGGTCAGTTGTCAGTCTCCTCCCCAGTCCAGCTGGTGAGTGTGGTAATCCAGAGACAATGTTAGAACAGCTGCATGTACACAGACAACCCCCCTCCTCCTAACAACAAATTCAAACTCATGTGAGTGATGCAACCATATACCAAACTGGAGGCTAGGCTCTCTCTACTCAATACTGCCATAACCAGTCAGGTGGAGAAGGAAACCACACTCACTACACTTCCAGTCTCACATAGACCTACCACGACAGCAGAACTAACACATGATCACACATGAACATACTTGTAGGCTCGGACTACAGGTCTGCCTACGCAGCAGAGACCTCCTAAGCAGACACTCAAGCAACCACTACCACGGAAACAAACACGTGCAACACATATCACACAAAGCCAATGTGCTGAACACTCACAGCCATTAACAGTAAACAACACACCTCATACACCTGTACTAGGTGCCTCTATCATCAGGCACACTGACATCACGTTCACCAGGCTTAACGAGGTGAGGGTCACAGTGTGCAGCCTGTCGGGCACTACGACCCGCCACATAACACAAACACTCAAGTAACCCCAAGGCAAGTACAGGTATGACTCAGTCAATGTCCATGCTGGTGTGAATGACCTGACACATACCTCCCTGGACTACATGACATGAGACAGTACGGAGCTCTCTGAGCACGTAGCCCAAGACAGTTTGACCCTGACCTTGAGTAGCATCTTACCCTCACCAAGAACGATGCCACAATATCAAGGCACGATGATCCCTTCCAACAATTGACTGACATACTGGTGTCATTCACAGGTGTGCCAATGCCTGTCATCTTGGGGTGGTATGCTTTGCTAGGGACAGCTTGCACCTGTCACCCCTGGCCTATTGGATTTTGGCGGAGCCTCTTGCTACACCCATAGTGCCTGTATTAGGCAAGGCTCATAAGGCAAACCCACATCCATTTGTATCACAAAGGATGAGGAAGTAAGAGTGATGCTACTCAACACCGGAAGTCTAGACCTCAGGATGCACGCACTCAAAACCCTACTTAGCATTATGGACATCGATATCTGTGCAGTAACATAAACCTGTTTCAGGTTTCACAGGAGCACACCAGCACTACCAAGTTATAGCTGTTACCATTCTTGTCGGCCCCAACACTTGAACAAGGGAGGGGGAGTATCAATATTCAACGCAGATTCCCACGCCTCCACATTGGTGGCAAAGTACAACATAGGTGTTAGGCCATTGAGTACAGAAGACGTAGTTGGGGACCTGGGGAAGAAACATGATAGCAGTCTGTCATTTGTCAACCACATGGCCAACGTGGATTGAAAGACATGTTATATAGCCCAGCTAATCATGAGGGATTCACATGTATGGCAGGGGAGGTCATTGTGCCTCTTTACTCATCCATCATCAGGCCTATAATTACGTACAATGCACCTTTTGGGATGTACCTAACCAGACACCTACAGCAACTGGTACAGGACAACAGTACCTCATCAAGAGGATGCAATGGCTCAAACAGATGTCATATGCTGCCCAGTTAAAGGAAATCCAGCTGGACTCAGTGGCATACTGCCTGTTCAGAGGCAATCTGTGCGTGCCATATACAGCCATGTCCTACCCAGCAGTAATGAACATGCTGCACCTCAGGTAATCAGAGTCCCATACAGCCACATGCTCAGGAGACCTGAACCTCAGCACTGACATAAATGGACATGCTGGAGGGGCATATTCCTAACCAAGAGGCTCCCTTCACTCTGTAATGAACTCACACTACAGGTTAGGCAGAGTCCCTCATTGACTCTCTTCCATAGGAATCTGGATGAGTGGATGGAGATCATAGTTGTACCCCAGGTATCACTTCTATGTCACTGTTAGACAGAGGCACAGTATACTAACGTCGGACAAGGGCATAGCAGCATAACTTGTAATTGGGTGGCGAAAGACAAACACATTCTACTAGGCTTATCAATGCACTAGGGCAAATAGCCTAGTATGAACCTATGAACATGTGTGTACTGCTATAGTACTTCTGCCATATGTTGCATGTGTGTGTGTTGTGGGGATGCACAGGTAATGGCCAGATATTTCTGCACAGGCGACACGTCTGAAACACTCTGGGTGTTCATCCCTACATACTGGATGTGTGTTGCCATCCAACCCTGTGATGTGGACACACATTACTCAGCCTGGATATACATATCCCAACAACACCACAAGCACAGTACACTACCTTGCTATGTATGCATGTAATTACACAGTTATTCACTAGTTATGACTGTGATGCTATCCATGCAGCCCATTGGGCCAGTGGAAGCCACAACACACACTGCCGGCCCCCTTTGCATATGCTTACCACAGACATCCCACATACTGCATGTACTGTGCACACACATATCTAACCCAGAACATCTGCACACCACTTATTAATCCTGTCCAGTGGACTACAGATACAGGCACATTGTATAACAATAGCAGGAGGCTACTGCAGCACAGGGCAGATTCACATGAAGGCAAGGCATCTGTGGTCATCAGTGTTAAGATGCTTCACATTCACCAAATGCACAGATATTGGCAACATTGTTGCAGACAGTTTAGGTGCAGGTATCCCCCCCATTCTCCTACACATGTGGTATTAGTTATCCCAGATGACTGTAACCTCCCTATCCTCTCACATGTCCAGGTGAGGGCCACCCTCAACATTGCAGAACACATAGCATCACTGTTACGAAATGGTATCCCTGGATGTGTGCTACGTTCACCCCTGGAGGACATAGCACCACATGACAGACTGATATTAATCCCTGGCCATACTACAGGATATGTACCTGAACAGTGCCATACATACACAGTGGTCCCACACCAATGAGGAGTAACCTCTACTGACCCTGGTAACTACTGCATCATATGCACAACTGGCCTTGTGTTCTAAGCTATGGAAGTTTTAAGTATGGGCAACATGTACAGCAATATTACATATGTATATATTTCAGGACTATGTACACACAACCTATCTCATGGACATACCTATAGATAGTGAACTATGATACATTTGGAGGTGTCACAGTAAACACAGTATTAACCTGCTACTTTGCATTACCTGTGTTTGTGGCAGCTGTTGCTGTGTCAGTGGTGCTGCTTGCTGCTTGCTGTTTTCTGCTGCTGCTGCTGGTTTTGCTGCTGGCAGTCTGTATATTTTCTTATTTCTCTCTCTGTCTCTCTCTTTCTCATTAGGTTTGTGCAATGACTGTATTGCATGTGTGGAGTGTGGGTACTGAATGCTTTTGTAGGTATCTGCATAGGCCCATGTGATGGCCTCTGCACCAATTGTAAGGCAGCATTGGCTAATTGCATACAGCCAGTTGTGTATTGATTGCATGTCTCACTGTGATTTCAGGACAGTGCTATAAAAAGGTATGTGAGATAGGCGTTGCCCTTTCAGATTGTAAGGGCGTGGACCATGCTGGTATGCTGTTGGAAAATGTTCTGTGAGTGTGAAGGTTAGTACATCTCTCATGCTTCATGCTGTGTTGTGAATTCAGGTTGCTGCATTTCTCCCACCTGTTACCTGTAGTGAGTGTGTATGCATACTGATGCCTACAACTATATTTCATATGTATTGCTATATATACATATGTGTACATATACATACTTTCATATATGTACATTAGCTGACAATATTGGGTACAAGCTAACAATTTGCAGGGCTGTTTCTGTTAACACACACTAGTATGGGAATCCAGTAATTGGGACAGTGAAAGTCTGTCTGACATACTTTCGGTAGTACACATACTATATTGCCTTTATCTTCATTCCTACTATTACATGTTCCACTTATTTAGCACTATATTCCTGTATGAGAGTCATGTCTTGCTGGTAGGTCATACAGACTAGTGTTACAATGGTCTTGTGGTAGGGCCTACTAGTATGCTTGTATTTTGCTTTCAAATTGAGTACAGGGTCTATCAATCAAAGTGCTGGAGGCACCTTCCAGCAGTAAAGGGGTTAGTAGGTCTCACAGGAGTCAGGCTGTGTTGCAGATTCTGGCTGCTGCATTTATCTTCACTGTTTCCTGTAGTGAGTGTGTATGGATACTGACACCTACAACTATATTTCATATGTATTAATGTGTATTTATATGTATGTATGTGTACATATACATACCTTCATATATGTACATTACCTTACATTATTATGTACAAGCTGACAATTAGCAGGGCTGTTTCTGTTAACACTGAACTAGTGTGGGAATCCAGTAATTCAGCCATTAAAACTCTACCTGAAATGCTTTGGGTAGTACACCTCCTATATTGCCTTTATATTGATCCCTACTATTACATGTTATATTTATTTTAGCACAATGTTCTCATATGGCAGTCATGGCTTAGTGGTAGGTCATACAGACTAATGTTACCAAGGTCCTGGGTTTGAGACTGGCAGTGGGATTTTATTTTTCTTTCTAAACCTTCGAAATGAGTACAGGACCTGTCAATCAAAGTGCTGAAGCCACCTTTAAGCAGTTAAAAGGGTTAGTGGGTCTCAGAGGGGTCAGGCTGTGTTGCAGATTCTGGCTGCTGCATTTATCTTCACTGTCTCCTGTAGTGAGTGTGTGTGGATACTGACACCTACGACTATATTTCATATGTATTACTATATATTTATATATATGCATGTGTACATATACATACCTTCTTATGTGTACATTACTTTACATTATTATGTACAAGCTAACAATTAGCAGGGCTGTTTCTGTTAACACTAAACTAGTGTGGGAATCCAGTAATTCGGCCATTAAAACTCTACCTGAAATGCTTTGGGTAGTACACCTCCTATATTGCCTTTATATTGATTCCTACTATTACATGTTATATTTATTTTAGCACTATGTTCTTGTATGGCAGTCAATGCTTAGTGGTAGGTCATACAGACTAATGTTACCAAGGTCCTGGGTTTGAGACTGGCAGTGGGAATTTATTTTTCTTTCCAGGTTTTCAAAATGAGTACAGGACCTGTCAATCAAAGTGCCATAAAGGCACTTTTAAGCACTTAAACCAGGTCTGCGCTCATTTGCGCGGAGCTCACGCATGCGCACTGGCAGTTAGCTTGTGGGAGCGGCGCGCAAACAGTGTGCGCTGGGATAAACCTTAATTGGCTGGTGACACACATGTTAAGCTGAGCACAGCTAGTTGCACACAGTTTGAGCCTATTAAACCAGTGCTTAGCTACGGGCAAGCAATTTGCAACTTTTTAAACACTACTCGGCTACAAGCACTTTGTCTCACTGCAGCTTAGCTATCAGTACATTTCTAAATATTTTTATTATTGTGTTACTTCAAAATATATGCTCCATTTCATTCCATTTTACAAAAGGGTATACTTTTACATTTGTACAATACTGTCAGGGGCCTTTTTAGTGCTTATTTACAAAAAAAAAATGTTGTCGTGTGGGCTCGAACCCTGCCTGCCTACTCTTAAGCCAGCAACTCTACCGCTAAGCTATTTCTTCTTGGCTTACTTTGCATATTTAGTTCTCATATCCTTTTCCACTGATTGCTAATTGCAGTTGCGCTAGTAGCACACCCGCGCACACGGGCGCACACAGTAGCACACATTTACGGGGTTTAAAAAAATAAAACAGTTTTTATTTTCATTTTATAGCCTCTGTTCACTTTGTACACTGATGGTCTGTGGGGGAATGTGTTGTGTAGTGTGTTTATTTACATTTCCATGGCCTCTCTCGTGGCTGTTTACTTTCAGCCATTCTACACTTCCGGGGGCGTGTCCGCATGCAGGGCTTAGCCTACGGACATGCCCCCTACTCTCTTACACGGACCGTGTAAGAGTTACAGTGTGATTCAGCATGCCTC